>NC_084965.1:62500-107500 GCF_949316205.1 Platichthys flesus
TGTGTGTGTGTGTGTGTGTGTGATTGTGTGTGTGTGTGTGTGTGTGTGTGTGTGTGTGTGTGTGTGTGTGTGTGTGTGAGTGTGAGTGTGTGTGTTGTAGGTGAAGGACCGAAAAGAAACACTATTCTGATATGAAGACTTTGATTAATAAACAACCCTGGGTAACCCTAACCAACCTTTCTACGAGAATAATTTATAGATTTTGATTTATAAATGTGTTTATATTTAGAGACTGATTTTAATGAGTGTGTGTGATTGAGTGCCGATTGATTGAATGTTACTGTTTTTGTTGTGTTCCTTTCTTCATGCTTTTCTTTCATTTCTCTTCTCGTTCTTGTTTTCTTCTTTCTCTTGCTGCTGACTCAGCAGACTTGATGGATAAAGAGGATTTGACTGATCCAGTTTCCTCATGTTTGTTCTCTGTCATTCTTTCTCTGATTCATCTCTCTGAGCTGCAGCCATGTGACTCTCATTGACACGTGTGTGGACAAACCACAGAGAAAGTCTTTTCATGTGCACTGTTCTATACAGCAGTCAAAAATGTCCTCCAATAAGATATTAGTCATTATCCAGAGATCTGACTTGTCCCTGAACAAACAGTTCAACAAGTGTGTGTATGTGTGCGTGTGTTTGTTTGTGTGTGTTTGTGTGTGTGTGTCTTTGTGTGCGTTTGTCTTTGTGTGCGTTTGTTTGTGTGTCTTTGTTTGAGTGTGTTTGTCCAGATGTGGACCCCTCTCCTTTGGGCTCTGACCAATGGACTGCCCCCGAAAGTGAGGCGTCAACCAATCAAAGAGAAGGAGAGAACAGCTGATTTGTTTGTTATTAGGATTATTTTATGATTATTTGTATTATTATGGGGTAAGGGTTATATCATTTCTTTCTTTTGCCTCATGGCATCTCCTGAACTGTTTACCCTCTGCTGATAGTGTGGAATGTTTGCTGCTGAAACAGGTGTGGAAGACAAACCTGCCGGACAGGTGAGAGAGTCCTCCGGGCGTGTGACACCACGCTGGGTTTTTAGAAGCTCGCTGGTGTAATTTAAAAAGCTCAATAAAGAACGTCTCCGATTTCCATTTCAATCTCTCAACAAACAGATCAAATGTCCCGCTGTGACATCACACGTCTCTGTGCCAGTTTATCTTTATCGTGTAACAACAGCCTGAGCTGTCAGTCAGCTGATGTCAGACTCGTAGCAGGAGGAAGTTTCTCTGATAAACTAGAGGATCCCACACATCTTGGATCGGACCTCAGATTCCTCTCATGACACTTTAGAGGGGCCTGGACCCGGAGATTGGGAAACACTGGACTAAACTAACAGTACCTTGCCAAGGACACTTCGGCATGCAGATGGGGAAGGGTGGGGTTTGAACCGGCAACCTTCTTGTTGGAAAACGACCACGCTACCGCCTGGGCCACACCGCCCTGAGTTCACGCCCTCACTCACTATATCTGTCTGTCTGTCTGTCTGTCTCTCTATATATATAAATATTTCTCCCTGCGTCCCCCCTTCTCCATATGTCTCTCTCTCTCTCTCTCTCTCTCTGTGTCAGTGTGTCAGGGGACAAGTAACCAGCTGACGTTGTTGATGACACATGAGAATCACTATGAGAACCTCGTGAGGATGTATACGAACTGTTCGGTGGTTCTGGAGAATCTGGAAGTGACGTACGCTCTGCATCATCACGACCTGTCGTTCCTCCAGGTGCTACATCCAGAACATAACCCACAAGCACTCCTCTCACTTATATTACCCTAACCCAACATATGAAAGCTTTCATATGTTTCAATCGTCGCTGGTTAAAATGTTATTTTATTTAAAACCTGATTTTATTTGTTTTTCTTTCCTCTTTGGTTTTAGTCCATCCAGGAAGTGGGCGGGTACATTCTCATCGCCATGAACGAGGTTGCTACGATCCCATTGGTCAATCTGAGGCTGATCCGAGGTCAGATCCTGTACGAGGGTCAATTCTCTCTGTCGGTGAAGTCCAACTACAAAAGGAACCAGTCGTCTGACACACAGGAATACACAAGTGGACTCAGACAACTGCTGCTCAGCAATCTGACTGGTAACACACACAGACAAACAAACAGACACACACTGAACTACACAGGTAGACTGAGACAACTGCTGTTCACCAACCAGACCGGTAACACCCACACAACACACACACCCACACACACAACTGTGATGTGTTGCGTGTTGTAAGTCTGTGTGTTGTGTGTGATGTGTTTTGCGATCTTCGTTTGTGTGTCTGTGTGTAGTGTGAGTGGGGTTCAGAGTGACCTCATTAATTCTTTGTCTCCTCACAGAGATTCTGAGGGGGGGGGTAAAGATGACCCACAATCCTTTGCTGTGTCACACTGACACTATCCAGTGGTGGGACATCCTGGACAACGACACCAATCCCAGCATGCATTTCGAGATGGACACGTTCTCCAGACAATGTTGGTATGATCAACATCTGTGTTTAACATCTGTGCTGTGTTTGATCCTGATGATATGTGTGTCTGTGTGTGTTTGTGTGTTTGTAGGTGATAAGTGTGACCCGAGTTGTGTGAACGGTTCGTGTTGGGCCACAGGACAACATCACTGCCAGAGATGTACTTTTTATTTCTTCTTCTAGAATTGTACAAAACTTTTATTTTTTATTCACATGTTTAATTCTATAATGTTAAACGAGTGAATGATAAATAAAGTATATTTATTATATTATACATGAATCATTTATTCTATAATAAATTCATGATTTAATAAGGAATAAAGAAGGATTTATAATATATGAATGTTTATAATCTGTTTCCAGTCACAAAGCTGCAATGTGCCAAACAGTGCAGCAGCAGGTGTCGAGGTCCGAAACCCATGGACTGCTGCAACGAGCAGTGTGCGGCCGGCTGCACCGGGCCCCACGCCACCGACTGCCTGGTCAGTGATTCAGCTGCTCTGGTTTGAATGATGGTGACGATAACAAGTATAGAGACAAACTGTTTTCTAATGAGATGTAACACAACCTAATGACAGCGCCCCCTGTCGCCCCTCCAGGCCTGCAGGAACTTTAATGATGACGGGACGTGTAAAAACAGATGTCCCCCCCCGACAATCTACAACATCACAACCCACCAGGTGGACAACAACCCCAACGCCAAGTTCACCTTCGGGGCGATCTGCATCATGTCCTGCCCACGTACGAACTCTAACATTCATCTTACTACCATCAGTTGCACCTGCTGGAGGCGGCAGACATTACAAGTCGTCAGACAGAACTGATTCTGATTTTAAGTCTTGATGTTGAATAAAGTCTTTCATGTCTCGGACGACGCTGAATTTCCCAAAACCTCCGATTTATTTGTTTTGATTGATCAGGCCTGAATATTATAATCTGGTCTCATGACTTCTGCCTCTTAGACAAATCCGGAATTCTTCTGGTTTAGATTTGTTGCTTTTAAATTTGTATTTCACACATTAAACGCTAAGCAGGTTCATATCACCCATGATTAGTGGATGAACAAGCAATTGATCCTTCAGTGAATGAAATAAAAAGTATTGTTGTAAACTGACGCTGCTGTAAGTAAACAATGAATCACTTATCAATCAATTAATCAGCTTCTTATTGACTGATCAGGACCTGATTCCGCTGTAGTGTCCCGGCTGGTTTCAGACTTTCTGTCAGCTGAGAGGTAAACGTCTCAGAGGCTGAAGTGAATGGTTTTGTGTGAGAGCAGATAACTACGTGGTGACAGACGGGTCGTGTGTTCGAACCTGCAGCGCTGGAATGTACGAGGTTGAGGAGGACGGAGTCCAACGCTGCAAGAAGTGTGGCGGGCCCTGTCCCAAAGGTAGAGTGACCTAAAGAGAGAGAGAGAAAGACTTGAATATTTACATGAATAGATATGATATTAGATAAAAAATATATTTGATAAAACCTTGTCTTGTTTCGTCCTCCAGCCTGTGACGGAGTCGGGGTCGGCTCTCTGACCGACACCCTGGCTGTGAACGCCTCAAACATCGAATCCTTCAGGAACTGCACCAAAATCAATGGAGATGTCTCGCTCCTCGAAACCTCCTTCACCGGGTCCAGTTCTGAATTATTACTTTCTATCACTGTTCATATTATAGATTAAATAAATTCAGCAGCAACTTGGCGTCAGCGTTTGGTCCGAAACCAAACGTTCATGTTAAAAAACAGCGTTGATGTCAGTATTTGAAAGTTGTTGTAATTGGCTCTTCCAGAGATGCTCATTATAAAATCCCGCCCATGGATCCTGTGAAGCTGGAGTACTTCAGGACAGTGAAGGAAATCACTGGTAGGTCAAAGGTCACTTTTTGTCACATGCAGTGCTGTGCTAAACTTTATTTAGCTCCACATTAGTCTGTGTTGAAACAAGTCTCTCACAGCACATAGCAGCCAGCAGCCTAATCTGCCCAATCCCCAAGAATAACCTGTGGAATCATCTGAGCATTAAAATAGTTGCAGACTTCAGAATTAAAGGTAAATCATTTAGTGCTTCTAATCCACCCTCTGCTCTCTGTGTGTCCTCCAGGTTATCTGCTGATCCAGTCGTGGCCGGAGAACCTGACGTCTCTGTCTGTGTTCGAGAACCTGGAGATCATCAGAGGGAGAACGAAGCGCTTGTGAGTCTCAGTAAATGTTCGATAGTCTTGATATTTAGATGTTTTCAATGTTGGATTTTCTTTTTATCTTAACATGCAAGTGCAAACAAATCAACTGTGTTCTCTCAGTCTATTATAATGTGTTTCTGAACCGATCATCTGTGTCTATTCAAGCTCATTTCCTCAGAGAAACCAAGAACGGTTCCTCTGTTGAAAAATCTTTCACACTTCACTAATGGAATTCCTCAAGGCTCAATCCTGGGTCCTTTTAGTTCTTTATATATTTACTGCCCTGAGATCAGATAATCATGAAACATCATGTATGACACACATGTGTCATATGTTACTAATCAGAGAAGCCAACCCAGCGTGTTGGACCTCAAACTGAAATCTTTTGTCTAGGCAGCACAGTTTGGTCGTGGTGAAAGCGAAGCACCTCCGCTGGCTGGGGCTGCGCTCCCTGAAGGAGGTGAGCGATGGGAACGTGATCTTCAAAGACAATGTCCAGCTCTGCTACAATCGACTCGAACAGTGGACCCGCCTCTTCAGATCCAGTGACCAGTCCATCAAGATGCGGAACAATTCTGCCCCCGGTGTCTGTGGTGAGTTTCTGAATGTGTTTCGAGTTCACCTCTATGTCGAGTGAAAGATGAGGAATAAGTTTTCTCCCTCTCTCAAAGAAAAACAGAATCGAACCTGTGATGATGAGTGTACAGATGGCTGCTGGGGTCCAGGTCCAACCATGTGCGTCTCCTGTCGACATTTTGACCGCAAGCGGCGCTGTGTGGCCTTTTGTAACCTGCTGCAGGGGTGAGAACCAGGCTCAACAGCACATCAACAGCATGTCTGTATACCGCAGCAGATCAGGACCATTATTATACTCACACGTAGCATTCTGCCACCAGGGGGCTCTCTCTCAGAACAATAACTACAGACAGAGTTCGTTGACTGTATGGGATGATGGGAGTTGAAGTCTTCTCCTGGTTAGATTCCTCCAGTGTTGATGGCTCAGGAGGTTTTTCTCTGAATCCTCCTCAGACGTCTCCTCCTCCAAAGCAAACAACAGCTTCCTGTTAAACTCAGTGGTTCTCCGACTCGACTCTGATTGGCTGAGAGTCGAGCAGCTGCTAATGTCTGCTCAGCTTGTTTCTCTGAAAACTTCAGATCCAGACGACGACGACTAAAATCCTTCAACTGCTTCAGATATTAAGTAGTATGAGTAAAAAAAACACCAAGATATAAGAAAGTGTAAAAATGTGACTTCAAACTGGATAAAAAGTCACTTTTGACTCTTCTGACAAACACAAAGAATGAAATGTTACTTTGATTAAAAGTACAGATTTCGAAAATATCATGTAAATATAATTTATAATAGATAGAACACAGGGGATTGTGTTGATGATTTTGTTCTTAAATGTCACAAAAATGAAATATTCACCGAAGGATTAAAGGTTGTGCACTAGGGGGCAGATCGGAGCATTAACATTCAACATGTCTGTTTGTCCTCAGTGAACCCAGAGAGGTGGAGGTGAACGGCAGCTGTGTCCAGTGTCATCCAGAGTGTCTGCTGACACCCGGGACTCCAGCCTGTCACGGACCGGTCAGTACCTGCTCTCTACTGAAAAAGCTCTGCTCACAGTTTGACTGTCATCAAGACGAGCAAATAGCTCTATAAATACAAACCATTTACTATAACATACAATCACAAAGATAATACACCTGATAAATGTGTGCAGGACAACACTGATGAAGATAGAATAACATCTTAAAAGATGAGGAACTAACTAACAAATTATAATCTATTAAAGGAGAGCGGGGAGGAGTTTCAGAATCAGAAATAAAAGGGACAAAATTATTGAGTAAAACTGAGTAAAAGGAAAAACCAAAAAACAGAATTATAGAAAAATCTGATGTAAGAATAATACAAATTAAAAGATGACAAATGTTTCAAGTTAGATCTTAAAAGTTATCTTCATTAGAAATTTGATAACTTTATATTTAAAACACAAAATCAGACATAGAGCAAATTTTTCCACCTACAGGGTCCCGACCAGTGTTCCCAGTGCGCCCATGCCCAGGACGGCCCTCACTGCGTGACACGATGCCCCCGTGGCGTCCAAGGGGACCGAGACACGCTGGTCTGGAAATACGCCGACGACATGGGCCAGTGTCAGGCCTGTGACCAGAACTGCACCGAGGGGTGAGCCGCTTGTTAGGGGTTTAACCCTAACCCTAAACCTAACCCCAACCCTAACCCTAACCCTACACTTGAAGAGACTGACGTTTGTGTGTCTGTGTCCACAGGTGTTCGGGACCGGGTCTGTCTGGGTGTACAGGGTGAGACGGAGTTCATCATGGGTCGATAGGGTTAGGGTTAGGGTTAGATCAAATGACATTATGTCCTGGTTTCGATGACAACAGTAAATCTGGATCAATGGGACCAGTTCAAGTTCACACACTGTAACAAATCAGTTGTTGTACAATAATGCATTAAAGTGATACCATAAAATGGTGTGCCTTTCAGCATTCAATACATTTGGTTATCAAAATGAAAATTAATATTAAAAATATGAGTATTACATAATAACTTTAATTAAAGTTACCTCGTGGCACCACCCTTCAAAGGACTTGCCAATGTATTGATTAATTCTCATAAAAGTACTGACTACAAATTTGGAACTCTGATTAACAAGTAAATTAATAACTATAACCAAAATTATAATATAGATGCTCAGCTCATTTGAAGGATATGGAGTTCTTGAAATTGTAGAGATTGGCGAACATCAGAAAGATCAGAGTATTAACAGCTTTTATTAGAATAATAATAAAGAACTGAAGGTGAATGAGCTGATGGATTTTTGTCAGTAATGGCCGAGTATCTGAGGAGAAATATTATATATCAAGGAGTCTTGTTGTGATCATAGTCCACGATCAGGATCCACCATCATAATCCAGATGAGGATCTGTGGACGATGAGGCAAAGGGACTCAAGGGGAAGAAGTGAAGTCAGTAACATGTATTGATGAGATATTAATTTCTTTGATGAGATAAGGATGGAGAAGAGGAAGGAGAAGCTGAAAAGAGAAGCTCTGTGTGTCATGTGACCCGACCTTCTAGACCTATAGCAGCAGAACTGAGATCAGGTCTAAGACGAGCCTGGACCGGCTCTGACTAGAAGCTTTATCGTAGAGGAAGGTTTACTCTTAACGTACAGATGGAGTCTGCCTCCACACCTGAAGCTGAGATGATTCCACAGGAGAGGAGCTGGATGCTGAAGCTCTGGCTCCTCCTCCTCTGCTTTAGAGACTTTAGGGACGACAGCCTGAATTCTGGGAGCTCAAGGTTTTAGTGGTGATAAGGAACTAACATCTCTTTGAGGTATAATGGTGCCATATTATTAAGGGCCTTGAAGGTGAGGAACAAATATCATGATATTAAGGATGTATAGAATATAGAGGTAAATACACATCTACCGTCAAGTGTGTGTGTGTGTGTGTCCTTACAGTGCTGCTGGTCACTCCATGTTGGCGGTGGGAGTAGTGGGAGGACTCTTTGTCGCTGTTATAGTGCCATTGGTCATCTTTGTGTTGCTACGACGACAACGAATCAGGAGGAAGAGGACTCTGCGGCGCCTCCTGCAGGAGAGAGAGGTGAGAGGCTGGCTAAACAGGTTGTTTATCTACTTTAAGACTCTATTTGTTTTTATCTCTATTTATTTCACGTTTATTTATTAAATTAATTTTTTTATGTAATCTGTCCTTTTGTCCATCTATTGGTTTATTCCTCCATCCCTCCCTCCTGTGATGTCATCATGATTGACTGGTTCAGCTGGTTGAGCCGTTGACTCCGAGTGGTGAAGCTCCGAACCAGGCGCTGCTGAGAATCCTGAAGGAGACGGAGTTCAAAAAGATTCGGGTCCTCGGCTCCGGGGCCTTTGGCACTGTGTTCAAGGTGACCACATGGGACTCAACCACACGGTCACGTGACCATATGTCGGCTGCACTCAACATGGATAAAATAAAATTCTGTGTTTTAGGGTCTGTGGATTCCTGAGGGAGAGAACGTGAAGATCCCAGTTGCCATCAAAGTTCTGAGAGAAGCAACATCACCTAAAGCCAACCAAGAAATCCTGGACGTGAGACTCCTCCTCCTGCGCTTCACTTCTTCTTCTGCTGTTTCTCTTTGTTTTCCTCTTCTTGTCCCTCCTGATGAGCCATGCTCTCAAAATCTGTGTTCAAAATAACTGGTGTAGGGGGGAGCGGGGTAATGTGGGACATTTTTTACATTTGCTCCCCTCTAGGCGAGCTAAAATTATATATCAGCAAAATTTACACATTTCCCATTAATTCAGGATGTTTCCTATCAATGGAAATGATCAGAATGTCTTCAGGACAAAGGGCAGTGAAAATATGATTGTTTTTAAAAAGTGGTCTTGTGTCCCACTTTACCCCAGCTTAGGTGTAAAGTGGGATACTTACTTTTTCCACTTTAAAACTACCATAACAACACATGTTGTAATAGTTAAAATCCTCACAGCTAGATTGACAACCACTAATATCGGACTAGTGACATAATCAGTGGGATTGGTCAATTAAGCACATTTATGATTATTATGATTCATGTGATCTCTAGCTTACCGGCACATTGTTTCTCTGTCCAATTGGCAGGGACAGGGATTTTGTTTTTCTCTGCGTATTCAAATCCCAGTTCACAGCACTTAACTGGAGCAAGGCCATGGAACTGGTCAGCTAGTTGTTTCCAGTGTTTGGCTCCTCCTTCATCTCATCTGCGAATATTCTCTTTACCTCAGCTACTGCACTCCAGGCTACTGATTTTACTTTCCCTTTCTCTTTTTGCTTTATGAATCTTTTCAGGGTTGTCTTATCAATATTTCTATCCCTTCCATCTTTTCTTAAGGACTTCTTTCCTTCATGACCTCAGCGGCTGCACTCTCCATCTCTGTGAGGGCTGTTTGGCCCCAGGTCGTCTTCCTGGTGCATGATGGCTTTTCTACAATGTTTCTGACATTAAAAATAAAACATATATAATGTAATATTACACTAACATATGTTTAAGACTAAACTTAACTTGTGCTTTATGGTGTGCTTCACAGCCACCGTTTTAGAAAAAACAACATCTCTTAGCATTTCAGGCTAATCTTCAGCTAGCATCGATCACATGGTTTTATATGTTGGAAGTTCACCAACATTTATGATATCATTTTTTCTACCGGATTGTTTTGACACAACAGTTGATTAAGTTCAAAGCAAGAAACACATTTTGGTATAAAAAACTACTTTCCACAGAACCAGCTGCAACTTCTCCTTCATGGCCAGGGGGGGAATGGGAGGGGCTTGAAACATAATGGTCACATGACCACAAATGTGTTCCGTTGCCTAGATAGAGGGGGTCTCACATTACCCCGCTCTCCCCTACTATTTTGCATTTTAATATTTTGTTTCCAGGCAGAAAACAAATCACATTATCAGACGAAGTTGTTCTACTGGAGTAATGTGGAGTACTGGGCCTAAAGGTGCTGATTCTATACGCCATCTACAAACCAATCAGAGTCAAGTACAAGTAGACTCCGCCCACGTAGGTGACGATGACAGGATGTTTGTTTGTCAGACTAAATTCTTAAGTCCCTGAAAAACAATGTAAAACCAAATCTACCATATCAATGAAACTATGGAACAAACACATGAAGCTGCTTTAGACTCAGTTCAGAGAATTCATTTCTGAAAAGAAGATTTGAGAAATCTCCAGATGTCTGAGCTCTCTTCTCCAGCTGTCACTTTCAGGACATCCTTCACTGATTATAGATGAGTTTCCAACACTGAGGTGTGTGTGTGTGTCTGTGTGTAGGAGGCGTATGTCATGGCGAGTGTGGATCACCCTCACGTGTGTCGTCTGCTGGGAATCTGTCTGACGTCGTCGGTACAGCTGGTCACACAGCTGATGCCGTACGGCTGCTTGCTGGACTACGTCCGACACCACCAGGACCAGGTGGGGGCCCGCTGGCTGCTGAACTGGTGCGTCCAGATCGCCAAGGTGAGAGCATGTGATCCCACAGACCAGAGACATGAGCTCTGTAAACCTGCTGGGCCCATTAGTGTGTGTTGAGACTCGGTTCTCTGTCTTGAGTCTCATTTGTTCAAATGCTGGGAAGATTCACACTCCAAGGTCGTGGGGGGGGGGTTAACTGAAGTTTGCCCATTTTCCCACACTTTTGACTTAAGCCTGGGGGGGGGGGGGGGGGGGGATGGGGTTAGCTCCATATGTAAGCTAATTAAATCTCCAGTGTGATGAAGGGTTTGTTTTTCTGTCTCTGGTGAGACCTAGCAGCCAGAGGCATCATGTTTCTCAGGGTTAGGGTCTGTAGTGAATCCTGTTGTGTTGTTGTGTTGTTGTGTTGTTGTGTTGATGTGTTCAGTTCCATCAGCATCTGTGTGTGTCCTGGGAGAGGATCCTCACATGGGACTGAGCTTCATCACTGATCACTAAGATGTTAACGAGTTGCTACTTGTTAACATCTGTGAGACACACTGGGATTTATGGGCAGTACAATTAAGATTTGAAATTTCTCACTCTTGTATGTGAACATGAAATCTAACGAGCCTCTTTGTTTCCCTAACCCTGAGTAGATTTGGTCAATATTGATCTAATGTGAGTCTTGATGAAACAGTATATAGAGGACTGATCCTTGTGTGTGTGTGTGTGTGTGTGTGTGTGTGTGTGTGTGTGTGTGTACACAGGGGATGAACTACCTGGAGGATCGTCACCTGGTGCATCGAGACCTGGCGGCGAGGAACGTTCTGCTGAAAAGTCCTAACCACGTAAAAATCACTGACTTCGGCCTGGCCAAGTTACTGAGGGCTGATGAGAAGGAGTACCATGCTGATGGAGGAAAGGTGTGTGTGGGCTTCATCTCTTCATGTGACCTGTTCATCACACTCTGTGACCTGTGACCTTTAGCCCCACCCTGTAACACACCCCCTGTAGGTTCCGATTAAGTGGATGGCATTGGAGTCGATCCTCCAGTGGACGTACACACATCAGAGTGACGTGTGGAGCTACGGTGAGTCCAACCTGCGTCCAGACGTTTAAACAGCAGCTGATCACACAACTGAGCCATAATGAAATGTCAGGTTGAACAGGTTCTGTGCTCTGCAGGTGTGACGGTGTGGGAGCTGATGACCTTCGGCCACAAACCCTACGACGGAATCCCAGCACGCGATATCGCCTCAGTGCTGGAGAGAGGAGAGCGGCTGCCTCAGCCTCCCATCTGCACCATCGACGTCTACACGGTCATGGTCAAATGTGAGAGAATGTGTCTGGATCAGGTCACTGTATCACCAGACCTCAGGTCAGAGGACTCGAGTCGATGGAAGATTCACGTTTGCTCTGTCGTCAGGTTGGATGATCGAGCCGTCGAGTCGCCCGCGGTTCAGGGAGCTGACGCTGGAGTTTTCTAAAATGGCAAGAGATCCATCCAGATACCTGGTGTTACAGGTGAACATGTGTGTGTGTGTGTGTGTGTGTGTGTGTGTGTGTGTGTGTGTGTGTGTGTGTGTGTGTGTGTGGACTTTCGTTATGGAACATACTGGTTTAGTACAATTGAAGATATTTTGTTTTATTGTTCTTAAATCCTTTCTATCAGTCACTATATCTCACACATCAACCAGCATTTTGAATTCACCAGATTTGTATTCAGATCAAATCACACACTAATAAATATCAGGCTGATCATTTTCATTCTGAATTATTCTCAGATTTTCAGAGAATAACTTATAATGAAATATATTACATTTTAATTATTATAAATATTAAAACTAATCTTTCATCTCAAAATGTTCAAGAAAGAGATACAAATAAATAACTAAATAACTAACGAACGAAAGAACTAACTAACTAACTAGGTAACTAGCTAACTAACTAACTAACTAACTAACTAACTAACTAACTAACTAACTAACTAACTAACTAACTAACCTACTAACTAACCTACTAACTAACTAACTACATAAATAAATAACTAACGAACGAAAGAACTAACTAACTAACTAACTAACTAACTAACTAACTAACTAACTAACTAACTAACTAACTAACTAGCTAACTAGCTTACTAGCTTACTAACTAACTAACTAACTAACTAACTATCATTCAGAATCAAATTAAACTAACCTGCTGTGACTGGTTGCCAGGGCGACCGGCCCAGTCCGACCGACAGCAGGTTTTTTTCTCGTCTCTTGAGTTCGGACGACGACGACGTCGACGCTGACCAGTACCTGCTGCCCAGTAAGGGACTGGGAAACCACGACAGCCAGCGCTGTAACACCACGGTAAACACACACACACATATATATATCTGTATGTCTGTACACACACACACACACACACATATATATATCTGTATGTCTGTACACACACACACACACACACACATATATCTGTATGTCTGCACACACACACACACACACATATATATATCTGTATGTCTGTACACACACACACACACACACATATATATATCTGTATGTCTGTACACACACACACACACACACACATATATCTGTATGTCTGTACGTCTGTACACACACATTAACACTGTCTGTGTTTATGTCAGAACGGTCGACCAATCAGAGAGAACAGCGTCACTCTGCGTTACATCACTGATCCGACTCACAACTCGCTGGATAAAGACGACTTCACTGTTCACGGTACGAACACAATCGATCATGAAAACAACAACTTTACAGGAAATAAAAAAACTTCATATTCCAATATTGAGACAAAATCTATGTAACATTGATGTTTGCTGAGTAAATGAAAACGTTTCTTTCTTTAACACTTGAATAAAGGATCAATTATTTTGTCTGATCACACGTGTAACATGTGTTTCTTCTCCAGAGTACATGAACCAGAGCGTGAGTGGAACCAGCTGCAGCAGCCGACTGTCTGAGGCGTTGAATCCAAACTACGAGGATCTGAGTTTGGGCTTGGGCGCCTCCTCACTTCCTGATTCGCAGGATGATCTGAAGATCTTCAGCCGAGTTCCAGAGGAACCAGAATACCTGAACGCCGCCCAGAAGCCGATCTCCCTGGCTGCTTGGAGCAGCCTTGACAACCCGGACTACCAGGCCGACTTCCTGCCGCAGGATAACCCCTCTTCTTTCACCGCTGATGGTGCATTCCTCCCGGCGGCCGAGAACCTGGAGTACCTGGGTCTGGGAGCTGCACTGCACGCTCCTGCCCGCTAGAGGGCAGCAACCTGCAAGCTGAAGCTGTAAGTTAAGTGGAAACGGAACATGGCTTCCTGTGTTTCCATTAAGTTAATTTAAACACTGACTCACCATGTAGACACTGAGTGTTGTAGATACACTGGAACTCAACCTCTGCATACTGTGTGCTGCTCAACGGCACGCTAACAGGGAGCACCATGAAACCAAACAACGTCAGCTGCTGTCGAGACAGATTCCCACAGTGGCTCGTCCGTCTGTCTAATGTCTTTTCTAATGTGAACTACTGTGTTCTGTCTGCGTCTCAGTGGAATCCATAGTTTAGTGACATGATGGACGAAGAGACACAAAAACATTACATTTCTGAGATTCGTCCACTTCCTGTCTCTGTATCCTGCGTTCGTCAGTATTTGCTTCTTTATTGATACTGAAAACCGATGGAAATTAAATTATCATTATGTCAGTTTGTAAATGTGCAGAAACTAATTATTGTCTATTATTTTTGAAAAGGGGAAATATAATTTCAGAAGAATTCAAATTGACAGAAAATGAGATGATCTGTGGCGTATAACAGACGAGTGACCGTAAGAGACCAGTGATGCCCCCTGCTGGTGATGTGCAGCTCTTTTGCAGATTTTTATACAAATAAAAAGAAAAAATCAATCTTCTTCTTCTTTGTTTGATTTATTGGCGGTTGGCAACAACATCAAGGGGCATTACCGCCACCTACTGTATCTCTCATTACTCCACATGACAAATGCCCCAAAGGCACTTGCTTGAGCACTTCCTCTTCCTCCTTTTCCCTGCTCAGCCTGAACTGCATGATTCATACTTGATATTTCATAGCTCCTCCTTTTTCTTCTTCGGTCTAATGTTGGAGTGTGATTCACAGTTATCAAGTTCATATTAAATCTTTTTGTCCAATCCTGTCTTCCTCAAATAATGGAGAATACTCTTTTCAAAGGTAAATACTATTTGACTTCTTCTTCTTTGGTCAAATACTATTCCAAGTCCCATAAGACATTTTGTCTGTTTGCCAGCCTGTTTGTTTCATACTTGTATATATTAATTATAAATGTTTAATAGGGTGAATCATTTTAAATTTTTGTCATTTTTATCCAAAATTTCACGTGTATTTTTACTGGCGTTTGGTTTGTGATGATTTCACTGGTTTGTGTCTGAACTCTGAGGGGGACATTTTTCTAAATTAAACTTGTAGTCACATTGTTATTTCCCACTGGAAACTACTTGTTGTACTGCTGTAATAATTTTTTATTTTCTCTTTTACTTGACATTAATGAGCCAAAATTGTTGTATTGTTGCTGTTGCTGTTTGTGGAAACATATGGAAGCTGAGAGGAGACTGATTAATCTTCAGGTTCATTATTCAAGAGTTTATTGAACAAAGACGAGCTTCAGATCTTTTTAAACAAATGTTCCTTCTCAATGAAGACTGTAGAACCGTAAATGATTTAGACAAGACGTGTAGGTGCTGTTAGTCCAATGTGTGATCCAAAAGTAGCAATACAGAGATTTAAGAATTATTACTTCCATATCTGGAATCTGAATACATTCACAGATAAACTGTGAGTTATGTGACTCTTATGGAATATGAACACAATCCAACAGTGATGAACGATTTAAATATTTAGAAAAGATTTAGATCAAACAAGTGAAACTTAAATATTTTAATAAAATTCATTAAAAAGTCTTTATTTGACTAATTCAAATTTTAATGTGATGAGAGAAAATCTTTTCTGTTTATTTTATTTCCGCTTTAATTAATTTTTATTTTTTAATCTTATTTAAATGACTGAAAGAGAAACAGTGGAAATAGAGACACCTGCTGGCAGAGAGCCGCTACAGCAAACTTCCGGTCCAACACCTTCACAATGAAAGCATCCACCCTGTGAATAAACTCAACAGGCAGCACTTCCGGTCGTTACGAGGCTAGCAGAAGCCGAATATGTCGGCCTCGGTAGCATCGTTAAAAACCCGTGTGTCGGTTCTTTGCTGGCTGCGCCTCTCTCCGCCAGTACCGATGAGACTCCCGGGGGCGACTCGCTGGGGGACGTGTCCCGCCGGCGGCAGGTGGATGTCTCAAACAGGTTCGTCCCGGAGCCGAAGCTAACAGGCTAACGTTAGCAGCGATGACGTCAGTGGAGGCTCTCCGTGGTAACTGACGTGCGGTCACGTGATGTCAGGTTAAACAGTTGTTTTTATTAAATAATGGGATATAAAGATTTACTAAACAACTGCTCCTTAAAGTGAAGCCAAATCAACACGATCTCCCCCTGGTGGCAGACTGCAGTACAGGTCATGGAGCTCCTCTATGTTACCAGAAGGGACATGGACCAAACTAAAATAGACTAGAGTAGGGGTAAAATAAATGTAAAGAGTGTTTCTGTTCCGAGTTCTTATGATCGAGCCCGATCTGCATTTAAATATTGAGTTATTTAATTGACAGCTGAAATGTCTACTGATTGGTCGAAAGCGTGTATGGGCGGGACTAACGTCGGGTTCACTCCGAAGCGCCGCTGTTATCAGCCTGCAGTAAAAACGGCCTTTAATAATTTTTATCAAGCATATACTTAATTGTTGCTCCAAAATTAACTGCATCAGCGTCCCAACATGTGTCCTCCTTGGTGTTGTCTTTATACAACATGTTCCGAGGATCATAGAACTCACTGCACTTCTCCACTTCAGTTATTAATTTAATGTCATCCATGTTGAAGAACTTCTCTGTTTGCTCCGAAGACGAACCTGGATTGATCTGTCCAAAAATCCAAGAGTCTCCCTACCCTGTCTAGTGCCCCTGAGCAAGGCACCTTACTCCCCCAACATCTGCTCCCCGAGCGCCGTAGATGGTCGCTCACTGCTCTGTGTGTCCTGCACCAGATGGGTCAGAAGCAGAGGTTACATTTCCCTACCTGCATGAGTGTGTTGTGCATGTCTGTGCATTTGTTTGGTAAAAATAAACGAATCTTAATCTTAATCTTTTAGTTTCTTCATGTTTGTGTCCCGTGTTAGAAGCTTCTCCCCCACCCCACCCCCCCCAACACTCACTCAGTGGAGGATCCTCTGCTGTTCACACTGCTCCTGGACCTAGACTTTATACAGGAGCTCAGGAGGAGGAGGAGGAACTGAGTCTCACTCTTTGTCTTGAAGCAGCTTTTGACTTTGGTGGCGTCACACGCTGCTGATCTGTGTTGTGGTTGCTCTGCAGCACCGACAGCAGCCAATCATGGCAAAGTAACCACAGGTCCTGCTGACATCAGAGCCGGCTGTCTGCGTTCATCCTGTTGTGGAGCTGGTTTCTTGTGTACTTCTCCTTTGCACATGCAGCTGTCAGGAGGAGTTCAGGTCTGGAGCTAATGACAACAGCAGGTGCAGAGATTTTATTTGTAAAAAGATCAACTCTCGTCACCTTATCGTCTGAATTTAATCAAACAGGAGAAAACCTGCGACCACTGGAGGGCGTGAGAGTGTTAGACCTGACGAGGTAATATTCAGTTTGCATGCATGTTTTTTTTTGTATGTTCTCGGATCCAGAGCAAACGTTCTGGATGTTTTTAAACGTTCGCAGAGTTCTGGCCGGTCCCTTCGCCACCATGATCCTGGGAGATCTGGGTGCTGAGGTGATCAAAGTGGAAAGACCAGGTGGGTCTGAAGCTCCTCCCACTCCACGTTATAATCTGTTTCTGCACAGCTGTGGGGCATTATGGGTAATTCTTTGTGTGTGTTTGTTGGACAGGAGCAGGTGATGACACCAGAGTCTGGGGTCCTCCATTCATCTCTTCAGAGAGCATCTACTTCCTGAGCGTCAACAGAAACAAAAAGGTACCAAGAAGATTAAACTTCTTAGTCCATTGTTATTGTCTGTGTGTATATATATATATATATATATATATATATACATATATATATATATATAGCCCCAGCCCCAATATATAAGTATATATATTAGTGCTGTCAAACGATTAAAATATTTAATCGCGATCACAAATTATTGTGATTTGAATTGTGTGTGGCGTGAGTGCGTGTGAAAACATGCAAAAGCGTGTAAGCGTGGGAGTTGGCAGCTCTTTAGTCAGCTTTTATATGACTTGATGCCTCATTTCATATTTCTGGTTTTTGCAACGTTCAGTTTGTGTGAAGAACATTAACATCTGTGTGAGTGTGTGTTTGTGTTCGATCTTTACTGCCAGCTGCATGTGTGTGTGTAAGTATGTTATAATTGACTATTTAAAGACAATCAGTGACTTTTTTCAGAGTATCGCTGTTGACCTGAAACATCCACGAGGAGCCAAGATTATCAAAGAGGTATGACACAAAAACACACACATAGACACACACACACAGTGACACAGACACCATAACTTTGTTTTATACTGTGTGTGTGTGTGTGTGTGTGTGTGTGTGTGTGTGTGTGTGTGTGTGTGTGTGTGTGTGTGTGTGTGTGTGTGTGTGTGTGTGTGTGTGTGTGTGTGTGTGTGTGTGTGTGTGTGTGTGTGTGTGTGTGTGTGTGTGTGTGTGTCAGCTGACTGCAGTGTGTGATGTGTTGGTAGAAAACTTCCTCCCCGGGAAACTGCAGGAGATGAATTTAGGGTTTGAGCAGCTGAGCAAAGTGAATCCTCAGATCATCTTCTGCTCCATCTCAGGTACGACTCACATCTGTCAACATTTGTTCACACAGAGATTTATAGATTTTATATATAAATATAGCTACCTCCATATAGAGGACCCCCTGCTGTAAATGTACTGTATCTAAATATAAAAGGCCATTCTAGAGTAAAGAAAATTATTATTCGTACAATTTAGACGAAACGAGTGAAAACATCACTAGGATTATTTAATATAAATTTTCTTCCAATAGATCGTTTCACCTTAATCTTACACACTGGAGCTTTAACATGATTTATTACTATATTATTCATCTGTGATGAAGCTGTGTTTGTTGATGAAGAGAAAATGTCTAGAATCAGAGAAACTTCTTGTTTCTTTCATCGTACTTCTCCAGAATCAGAGTGCTCAGTCTGGGGCCGTTCAAAGGCCTGTAAGGGTTGACGGGGTTAACACAACAAGGAAAAAAAACAAACACACAAAAGCACACTTTCTACAGTAACACTCACCCTTGCAGTTCTCTGACTCAGCCACAAGATGTCAGCGGACTCCACAGTAGACAGACTGTGTACTCGGCAGTTTATTCACTCTGCAATTTAATAACAACAATAAAACAATACAAACAATCAGACCATGTTACAGGATCTGAGTCTGAGATGAATTTAATTTAACTTTATTTGAAAAACAAACAAAACAATATTCTCATTTTCACACGCATGAGACAAACAGACGACTTCTTCAAAAACGGAATCAGAGTAGGTTCAACTTTCTAACATCCAGCGTTTTTAATCCAAATATTATTTATTTTCTCCTTTTAAAAACAACATTTATGAACATTCAATTTATGAAAATAAAATCAATAAAAAAAAAGCATTGAACAAGGAAAGTCTTCCACAAACGAATGAAAAGCAAAACAAAGGATCATTCGAGATCTTTTAGAAATGAATAAAGTTACGATTTTATTTAACTTCTTTTTTAAAGCCACCTACTCTTTCTTTGTGTCTCTCCACTGCAACTTTTTCCACATTTTTTTCCTCCCCCTCTTGCCTGTCCTCCCATTCTTCAGGAAAAAACTACATTACCCAGGAGGCCTCATTAAGCAGCAGCTGCTGGATGCAGCTTTACATCCTGGTCAGGTCGTGAGATTCATGTGCTCCCCTGAACCTTTACTACTCAGTTTGTAACAGAAACTGAAGCTTTGTGTTCGACTCACTTACCGCTGATCGATCTCCAAACCATGCGTCACTTTTGAGATTATTTCTTTAAACCAACTAGCCGCAGAGAGAAAGATCCCCACCGAACTCCTCTGAACATCAGGACGTTTCAACCCTGCAGCGCATCATGTTCGAGTTTTCTGTTTGACTTGAGATTGTTTCTTTTCTTCATCTATTCTTGAAAAGCGATTGTGTGTTTGAGATCTTTTAGCTTCACTTCTGGAGGAAGCGGAGACATGTCATCTTTATTTACACTCAAAATAGAATACAGTCTATTGTTGCATTGTAGTCGATTCATAGAGTCTTTCTCCTGGTTGGTTCATACAAGAACACAGGCACACATTAAAAGTTGTGTGTTTGCATAAAGATGGGAAAGTGAAGTCTGATTACATCATCAGTGGAGACTTCGTTCGGACCAGGGGTGATTCGTTCGTAGACACACGTCCATCACTGGAGTTTCAGTTGGAGGTCCCGTCACAGCGCTGAGCTGGTTGTCATGTTAAAATCACGGATGTTTGTTGTTGATATGAAGCAATAGTCAGCTCGACTAAGAGCTTGAATCTTGTTCTCTTGGCAGAGGAGACACTGAGAGGTTGATGGTTTGAATCCCTGCTGTGTTCCCTCTTAGGTCAGAGAGAAACCAGCTATTAGCATAGACAATCATCTGTGTGTGTGTTTGTGTGTTTGGGTGGTTTGTCTGTGTAGGCTATGGACAGACAGGTCCTCGGTCTCAGAGTCCCGGCTACGACTCCATCGCCTCTGCTGTGTCAGGGATGATGCACATCACTGGGCCAGAGGTCAGTTTTGTGTATTGGTGTTATTAGATCTTTTTGAAACCCAGTTTATCACGGTGGCCTTGAGGGACAAAGCTCATGCAAACATCATATTCACTAAATCCAAATCCTGAAATGCAGTAAATACAGAAACACATGTAAGGAGGATGAAGAGAGCAGAGTTGTGACACCAGCTTTACAGATTCACCAGACGTACCGGTTCAGGTTTTAAACTCTGCTCAGTGGGTTCGAAGAGTGGAACTGACTCAGTCGCAGCTTCAGCTGTCAGAACCAGGTGATCAACAGATGATCAGTGAGCTCTATGAAGAATTCAAACTCGTAGTTACCAAGAAATGAGACATGTCTCTATGTAAATAACTAAGAGAAGGTTCAGGACTCGCCTGATCCCGAACTCCAGCCTTTATCAAAGAGGAATGTTTTTAATTGAACCTTAAATGTAGAGATGGTGTCTGACTCCAGAACCCAGAGTGGGAGCTGGTTCCACAGGAGAAGAGCCTGGCAGCTGAAGGTTCTACCTCCTGTTCTACTCTGACACACTCTAGAACCACCAGATGAAGGGGTTGGATTGCCCTCACCTCCCATAATGCATTGTTTCCTCTGGCAGGGCGGTGAGCCGGTGCGTCCAGGTGTTGCTATGACGGACCTGGCGACGGGGCTGTACGCACACGGAGCCATCATGGCTGGACTGCTGCAGAGACACAAGACAGGGACAGGACTTCACATTGACTGCAACCTGCTGTCCTCACAGGTAGGTAGGGGTGTGTGTGTGTGTGTGTGTGTGTGTGTGTGTGTGTGTGTGTGTGTGTGTGTGTGTGTGTGTGTGTGTGTGTGTGTGTGTGTGTGTGTGTGTGTGTGTGTGTGTGTGTGTGTGTGTGTGTGTGTGTGTGTGTGTGTGTGTGTGTGTGTGTGTGTGTGTGTGTACTGAGAGATGTTTCTCTCTCCAGAAAATAATGAATGTATATATAATATGACAAGGAGGCTTAATTTGAGACTCTCCACTCTGTCTCAGTCGGAGGAAAACAAACAGGCAGCTGAATAAGACACAAGTCAAACCCGTTTTCAGTGACGTGTCTGATTCCATCCAGATCAATGAGGTGGTTCTGACATGAGAGATAATCACAAGTGTGTCTGTGTTTCTGATGTTCAGCTAATAACCAACCCTGGAAACATGCAGGTATTTAAACAAGCTGGGGATTTATCCTGAGAAATCTGAACAGTATAAACAAACCCATCAATATTTCTCCCAGTGTTTTCTCTCTATAAACAAATCTAACCATACATAATCCTAAAACCTCCAGGGAGCTGGGATCACATGTCGCTCGGGACCCTGAAGTATTACAGAGGCCCAGGGTGCGTTTGATTTGTCACATCAAGACGTGCTACTTGTGTGACAGTGTTGCTTTTAAAAGTTGTTTTATGTTTTATTATTTTGTCATCTTTCACGTCTGTCAGCTGGTTTGGAAACTTCATGTTTGTCAAGAGAGAATTTTCCCAGATGGAGTTTAAAAAAACAACCGAAACTGAGGAGGTGTATGGAGTGTAGGCTTTAACTGCTCAATTAGAATTAAGGCCTGATGTTTTTGTGAGGAGGTGGCTACCTATTGCAGGATACCTCTCTAACTGAGGGGAATCCTGTGGTACGATGGAATGTCTTTATTATTTTTTTTCTTGTCTATAGCGCTGTCATATATAATTTGTGATGTTGTCAAGGAAGGTTTGTGTTTCTCTTCAATAAAAATAAAGTTTAAAATAAAAACCGAAAATTCGGTTTCCTGTCACCGAAGCTGGAGATTTGAATCTTCAGGAGAAGAAACTTTTCTTCCTCAGAAGGTGAAACTCTTATATCTCAAAGGGCTGTTTTAGGGTTAAGAAAATAACAATTGGTACAATTTATAGGAAACATATAGCCAACAGATCCTTTCACCTGGATCTGTTTAAAAACCAGCGGCAGAACTTTATGAAGAATCTCAGAATTTACGGATTTCGTTCCTTTGCCCATGTTTTCTTTGCTGCATCAGAACATTGTAAAGAACCATGTGTGTGTTGAATGTTGGTGTTGCAGGGTTGTGGATCAAATGAGGAATGGGTTCGACTTGAAAAAGCCTTGAGGCCGATATGTTTGCCAAGAGTCATGAAAATCAATTTGCAGGTTTTCAGCTGCTTGTAAATTACATTTCATTTAGCTGACGCTTTAATCCAAAGCGACTCACAATAAGTGCATCAGCCCCGAGGGAACAAATCTAGGACCAGTCAAGAAAGTACAATAAATTCAAAATAAAGCAAAACTACAAAGTGCTAAAAGTAAGTGCTATTAAAGTGTTAGTTTCAAAAAGGTGTTTGTATTTTTTTTCAGTAAAGCCACAGAGCTGAAGGTGAGCCGCTGGCCGCTCTCCAGTGGTTTAGCAGGAAAACCCCCCTGAGAATGACCGGCTGTGGTTTTTAGTGACCGGAGAGAGGGAGACTGACGACAGCTCAGATCTAACAGCTTCTGGTTCTCTCAGGTTTCCTGTCTCAGCCACATCGCTGCCAACTACCTGAACGCAGGGAAGGAGGCGAGGCGCTGGGGGACGGCCCACGAGAGCATCGTCCCTTACCAGGTAACACCCTGAACACCCTGAACACCCTGAACCCACTGAACCCCCTGAACCCCCTGCACCCACTAAACGCCCTGAACCCCCTGAACCCCCTGAACCCACTGAACACCCTAAACCCACTGAACCCACTGAACACCCTAAACATCCTGAACATCCTAAACACCCTGAACACCCTGAACACCCTAAACACCCTAAACACCCTGAACACCCTGAACCCACTAAACGCCCTGAACCCACTGAACACCCTGAACACACTGAACACTCTGAACCCACTGAACCCACTAAACGCCCTGAACCGACTAAACGCCCTGAACCCCCTGAACCCACTGAACACCCTGAACACTCTGAACCCACTGAACACCCTGAACGCCCTGAACCCACTCAACGCCCTGAACCCACTGAACCCCCTGAACCCACTGAACACCCTAAACACCCTAAACACCCTGAACCCCCTGAACCCACTGAACACCCTGAACACACTGAACACACTGAACACTCTGAACCCACTGAACCCACTAAACGCCCTGAACCGACTAAACGCCCTGAACCCCCTGAACCCACTGAACACCCTGAACACTCTGAACCCACTGAACACCCTGAACGCCCTGAACCCACTCAACGCCCTGAACCCACTGAACCCCCTGAACCCACTGAACACCCTAAACACCCTGAACACTCTGAACCCACTAAACGACCTGAACTACGGTGACCCTGATAACTCAACGAACAGCATCTTAAGAAAACACATGCAAGTTGAAAAACACAAGCAAAGTAAGAAAACATCTTCATCAGTTTCACAACACAACTTGTCCTCATCCGAATCAGAATATATCACAATCTTAAGCTTTTCTTGTGCTCTGTCCAAACGTCCAGGTCCTGCTCTGTCCTCTCTAGGACCCTGTCTCTCATCACTCTAACTGTTGCTGTTGTAAATAAATCGTCCATGTCTCCAATACTGTCTCTGTAATGTGGTCTCTCTTCTGACTTCCACTGCTTGTCGATGTGTCCTGTTACTCTGCAGATTTGCCCCTGCTTCCTTCTTCTTTGTTCAGATTATTTGTGTGTGGCCGCCAACGTCAAGGTGCATTACCGCCACCTACTGGATCCGCCCCTAACCCTAACCTCTCTTTGGATCGTGACATTTTAACTCGGAAGTCACTTTAATGGAATTAAAACAATAAGAGGTTCTTTGTGTTATTTCAGTGTGAATCCAACCTGAGCTGGTTCACATTGATGAGACACACACATGAACAGATAAAATGGCAGTTCTTCCTGATGGTTTGCTCCATCTGCTCTGCCTGAAAGCAGCAGCTTGATTCTTGTGGTGCTCGTCTCCCATCGGCTGGAGCTTTACTGTCCGACACTCAGATCTACTCCTTGTGCGAAACGCCTTACCCACAATGTGCGCATCCCCCCGGGGTCGGAGTTGAAAGCGGAGCAGACGGTTTTGCTGAAGATCATGAAAGTTCAAACAACAGAAATGTTGGTGTTTTGCAGTTGAGGCTTTGTGAGAAGGAGCTGAACTCATCCATCCCAGTGGAGCTTCTCAAGCTCACATTTGATTTATAAGATGGATCAATTCACATCTCCCCAAACTGAGATGTCCACCAAGTCAAAGACGAGAAGCATGAAAGATCCTCGCCTTCAAGAAGGAAAGGCTGAAACTTTATTACAGATTTTACTATATTGAGTGTACATAAAATCAATACAATGAATTTCACCTAGACACTAAGCAGCCAGTGAGGGATGGATGGATCCTACATGGACTAAAGGTTAGTGGTCTGAACACTAACACAATACTGCTGTGTATGTGTGTTTGTACACAGCAGTATTTCAGGAGAGGCGGTGGTCTAGTGGCAGAAACTTGGACTATGGGCAGAGAAGGTCTCTGGTTGGTCTCTGGTTCGACTCCACGGAGAGACAACAAAAGACGAACCTGGATTGATCTGTCCAAAAATCCAAGAGTCTCCCTACCCTGTCTAGTGCCCCTGAGCAAGGCACCTTACTCCCCCAACATCTGCTCCCCGAGCGCCGTACATGGTCGCTCACTGCTCTGTGTGTCCTGCACCAGATGGGTCAAATGCAGAAGTTACATTTACCTACCATTGCATGAGTGTGTTTTGCATGTCTGTGCATGTGTTTGGTATAAATAAACTAATCTTAATCTTGTGTGTTTTGTGATGTATGACAGACTTTGTTGTCCTCTTTTCATGTGGCCACGAGTATTTATTACAAACAATTGTGAAAAAGGAGGAGAAAGTAAAGCCTAGAGGAAGACAACAATTAGGGAGGAAAAGAAAGATGCGTTGAGGGGAGGAGGAGGAGAATAAAAAAAGTAGAAGAAGAATTGGTCTTTAAAAGAAGCTTCAGTTTATTAAACTAATTTTAAAACTCATCAGATCCTCAACACACAAAAGTCTGGATTTAATTTGAGTCCGTTTTATATGAACCTGCTGAACTGAGAATGATTCACTTTAACATGAACTGAACATAATGACACAGTTTAATACGCTGGAACACATGGAGGAGTTGTTCTGGTTCAACCACAGAGGAGGATGAGGAAGAAGAGGAAGAAGACTTTGACTTTCACTTTATTCATGAATTATCAAGGACTCTTAAAGGCCGTGTAAATCAATTAGATATATTTTCTGAGTTTCTCAAACAACAGGGCAACGTATCATCAACCACCCAAGCAAATTTGATTGCTTAAAAAATAGACATGTATAAAAGTCATTTAAAAATCCTGCTCTCACAGAGCTCTCTCTAACTGGGCGGGGCTTGTGCTGCGGCCCTCAGGTGCTGTCAAAAAGCCAAAACACTACACAACGTACAACTGAGCTGAAGTCTCCTGCTTTCACAGTTTGCTGATTGAATAAAGCAAAGCCAGCTGAACTGTTTTATCGTTGCTTTTAGCTGCAGCTTCGTCTGTTCCCAGTTTCCATACAGACGCTAGCTCCGCCGCTAACCTTCCATTCTACTGAGAGTTGAAAAGCAGGTTCTTCTCCCCAGTGACACAGGACCTGTCCAACTCATCATCACAACTGACCACAGAGCAGCTGGGAGCAGCCTCTTCTGATGTTTCTAATGTTTGTCTCTGTGTGTTTCAGGCCTTTGAAACCAAAGACGGACACATTGTGGTTGCTGCAGGAAACGACAAACAGTTTGTCCAAGTGTGTGAGGTACGTTCTCCCCCCTGCACGTGTGGTTCTGTTCCACCTGTAACAAGGAGGTTCTGTGTTCAGCCTGTTTGTGGATTTGTTTGTTTTTTGTTTGTAAGTGAGATGGTGTAAAAACTGAGGGAGTTTTTAATTGGTCAACAGTCCTATTTCAATACTGCTGCCTTTTTATGAACTACAACAGCCAAAGAGAAAATCAGGGACAAAATTGTCTTTTTCTAGAAACTATTCTCCATGTCTGTGCTCGGGTCGGATTAAGTGTTGTGAGGTTCATCTTCAACATTTCTCAGAGAGCTCCAGTGAAACGACACAGACGGAGGGAGAAGAACCGAAGAAGAGTGAATCAGTCTGTTGCTGAAGGAGCTGCCCAGTGCTGTGATGGAGTTTCACTCTGCTCTGTCCCAGCCACAGTCCAACATCCCAGGACCGAGCGGGCCTCCTCGTCAGTCTGTCCAGTCTCTTCCTGTCAGCAGTTGAAACGCTGCTGCTCCAGTAAACTAATCCAAAGAAGAACGGCAGACTTCAGGAGCGCCCCCTGTAGTTCAAAACACCTCAGTGCCTTCCTAAACAGTTCAGTGGCATGATCATACACAATCAGAGAGGCGGTGGACTAGTGGCAGAAAGTTACGGACATCGGACTGGAAGGTCGCTGGTTTGATTCCTCGCGGTGACAATACAACATACCTGCCAGGACAACACCCGGATCTGTTCCAAAGTCCAAAGAGCACTCTCCCAACCCCACTGTCTAAGTGCCCCTGAGCAAGGCACCTTGCTCCCCCAACATCTGCTCCCCGGGCGCTGGGCATGGCTGCCCACTGCTCTGTGTGTCCTGTGATGTTCACCAGATGGGACAAAAGCAGAAGACACATTTCCCTACTCTGCATGTCGTGTGATTGGGATCAATAAATGTATCTCGAAAAAATATAACATTAGAAATACAAAATGAGACACATGAAACAACACGACAGAAACAAACAGATATACACTACCACAACCCTTACCCGTTGTGTTGTTGATGTGATCTTATTGTTTTGTGTGTTTGCAGGTTTTGGAGCTGATTGAGCTGAACGACGATCAAAGATACAAAACTAACAAACTAAGAGTACAGAACCGAAAGGAACTGCTACACACACTGTCCCAGAGGTACACACACACTGTCCCAGGAGTACACACACACTGTCCCAGGAGTACCGACACACACACACTGCCCCAGAGGTACACACACACTGTCCCAGGAGTACACACAAACAAACACACTGTCCCAGAGGTACACACACACTGCCCCAGATGTATTATTATAAAAATGCAGGCGTTTTAAACCTAAAGTCTAAAAATCACTATTAATAATAATTTAAAATCAGCGATATCATGTTTTCATTTTCTTCTCTTAATTGCATATCAAGAACTTCTTGAGGGAGTTTCCTCAAATTCAGTTCAACCAAAAGATGAACTGATCAGATGTTGAAGGTCCCAGGTCCCACTGACCTTCAGACACTGGTTGGCCGAGGAGTACAGCTGCAGTTTGGTGATTTAAGTTTTGTTATTAACTGTAATTGTGATAATGAATCTGTAATCATCTCAGATTCCTGCAGAAGAACACAGCGGATTGGCTGAAGAGTTTTGAGGGCTCCGGTGTTCCTGTTGGACCAATCAACAGCATCCAGGAAGTGTTTTCTGACCCTCAGGTAGACCACACAAATACACCCACACACACAGACTGTGTTATTGTCATCATATTTCATGATGGTGAGACTTGGGTCTCCCTAATACAGCCAGAGACGAATGTGTGTCTTTTCAGCAACTTTATTGAATCGGAAACTCACAAAACTCTTAACTTTAGTGGCCTGTTGTTTCCATAGCTTTACAGTTCAGTCCGTCTCTGCTCTTGTGTCTCCGTCTTTTGAACCAGAGGATGGATCAGCTGATTCATCCTGTGGGGCAGGTGCTCTCCGAGTCACAGTGAATTATTGTGTTTGTGGGTCAACTCATTCTGAAGCTTGTGTTGATGTTGTTAAGTGATCCTTCAGACAACAGCAGCTAGCAGTTCATCATGTCGCTGTGACCTGTTAGCTGTTAGCAGGACGTGGGTGTTGTGGTCCAGACCTTTGTTTGTGTTTACGTGTGTGAATGTTAACTCAGATATTTAACATGAACTTTTAAGTAACTTGTCATCAGCTGTTAATTCTGTTTGATCTCACATATTGTTGTATTATTAACATGATTCATCATATTAAACATGAAATTGTTAATAGTAATATTCTGGAATGAATTTTCCAACAATAAATTTCTTTCTACACCAGCTGCAAAAAGTTTGTCTTCAAACTGCGGTAACAAGTTTCTGTCGTGGTGGAGGAAGAACTTTAAAATAAAGCCTTTTAGAGTGTGTGTGTGTGTGTGTGTGTGTGTGTGTGTGTGTGTGTGTGTGTGTGTGTGTGTGTGTGTGTGTGTGTGTGTGTGTGTGTGTGTGTGTGTGTGTGTGTGTGTGTGTGTGTGTGTGTGTGTGTGTGTGTGTGTGTGTGTGTGTGTGTGTGTGTGTGTGTCCCCACACAGCAGCTCTACAGAGAGGCTGTTAGTAATCAGGAAGTCACCCCCCCGGAGTCTGGAAGTGATTTGGAAAACCTCTCAGTCTCTCTCTTCTGTCGCGTACCGAGCAACTGCTTCCGAATATTGGACATTCCTGGTAACATGTGTGTAACATGTTAGAGTCCATGTGAGGAACCAGCAGGACAATGTGTGGAAGCTTCCCAGAGAGCGAGTGGACGTGTTGATGAGGTTTCTAACACGTGACGTGAAACTTGAAGAACACAAACATCTCAGGAGGAAGAAGAGGAGCCGGACACGTAGAAGATGAAGACGTCCACTTGGAAACACGAGGAGATTCCAGATCTTCTGGTGATGAGGGCCGACCCGGTGTGGAGGAGCTGTAAACAACAAAACAGATCTTTATACAGCAGAGTTTATACATCATCTCCGCCTCCTGCTGCTCTACAGGCTCCGCCCCTGCTGCTCTACAGGCTCCACCCCTGCTGCTCTACAAGCTCCGCCCCTCGTCTGGATGTTCCCACATGATAAATCATTACATTACATTACATTACATTTCATTTAGCTGACGCTTTTATCCAAAGCGACTCACAATAAGTGCATTCAAACCCGAGGGTACATACCAAGGACGACAAGAATCAAGAAAATACAATTTCTTCAAATAAAGCAAAACTACAAAGTGCTATAAGTAAGTGCCATTTAAGTGCTAGTAAAGTGTTAGTTTCAAAAAGTTGTTAGTGTTTTTTTTTTTTTTTTTTTTTTTTTTTTTTTCATTCAAGGTAACGTCGGAAGAGGTATGTTTTTAGTTTTCGGCGGAAGATGTGTAGACTTTCTGATGTCCGGATGTCAATGGGGAGCTCATTCCACCATTTAGGAGCCAGGACGGAAAACAGTCGTGTTTTTGATGATTGTTTAGCTCGCAGTGAGGGAGAAATCAATCAATCAAACTTTATTTGTATAGCCCATATTCACAAATCACAGTTTGTCTCATAGGGCTTTAACATGGTGAGACATCCTCTGTCCTTCACCCTCAACAAGAGTCAGGACAAACTACTAAAAACCTTTAACAGGTACAAATACATAGAAACCTCAGAGACACATGTGAGGACCCGTCTCCCAGGACGGACACAAGTCAACAGATGTCAAGTGAAGGAAACATCATCAGGATAGAAGTTGTCAGCAGCATTGATGAGGGGAAACATCTTGAAGGATAACTTCAACACTATAAGTCAATCAGTCCTGCTGCATCATAGTCTGTGGTCAGCAACCAGCAAGACCATGATCCACCATCCAGACCAGATCCACTAGAGTCCACAGTTGTGAACGAGTCTGACCCAATAACCTGCTGCTGCTGCTTCACAAACAGACTACAGGAAATATCCAGACAACATTTTACACAGTTCATGCGTGAAAACATATTTTCTCTCTGTTGCTCTTTTTTTCCAGCTGTTCAGTGTTTTCTCTTTTTCTCAGTTATTTCACCTTTTGACAGTTTCCTGTCCCTCTGCCCTCTTTCTGCTCCTCTCTGTCTCTCTTCCAGAAGTTCAGCAATAACCGACCTTGTTTTTACGACTACAACCACTCGTCTATGTATCTGTCATGTCATCTGGGCAGCGGCCAGGCCCTGCAGCAAGTATCCAGCTGAATATGGTTTTAATATCCTGACTACTGGTGCACTTGATTTATCTCAGCTGAAACCTAAACCGCCTCTGAAGTGAACCCGTTTCTGGCAGAAGGGGGTGCTGTGCTTGGCTAAACAAGGAATCATATAATTTAACAAACAACCCATTCTATTGCTCTAAACTACAAAGGGATGCTGGGAATTTAACACTTAACCCTGGCATTATTACTGCCTTGCTTCATCCAATAGATGTATGGAAGGCATGTTTTTACCTTACTCGTGCTCCTATTGGGGTAAACAAGAACTCTTTTTGGGGGAATTCAACGTGTGACCTTGGTGATGTGCCTTCCTTTATGGTTTGGAGGAAACTTGGTGGTGCCTATCTCATGCTCTTAGTGGGACACAGGGAATTCAACTTCCAACCCTCGCAGCAGTAGTTCGTTCACCGTCAATACTGCCTTGCTCAAGGAAAATTATCCCCTAACCATGTAACCAAAAATCTTTCAGTGACTTGCTCTAGGGAAGTGAACCTGTAACCTTGGTTGGGTTAGTGCCTTGCTCTAGACAAGAGGAAGGGAGCCCCAATCACGAGTGCCTTAAGATCAAGGCTTTGAACCTGCAACTCTTTCAATGCCTTGCTTTGCTAACTGGCCGATAAACCCTCATTCCTTCATAAATTGTTTTTGTCTTTAGAAAACGTCTTCTTTTGTTTGGACACAATTTCTACAAATGTCCTTCATTACTGTCAGGACATTGTTGAATCAAGCAGAGACGCCATGAACCTGAAGCTGCAGAAGAAGTCACTCTACCAGACAACTCGCACTCCCAGGTCATGAGGACCGCACATCGTCGACTGGAGAGCAAAGTGAAGCTCCGGCCATTTTCTCAGGAAACACTCCCTCCAAGCAGACTGGATTGTTTCCAATGTGAGCAGTACCCAGCTCTAGTACTGCACCCCCGCTCCTCCAAATATGGTTACTTCTGGTTTTAAAACAAGTAGGGGGCACTGGACAAAATGTCAAACTGAGGCTCCAAAGCAGCAGCACACAAACCAGAGGGTTAGTCTATGGAACACGTTGTGGCAGTATATAAGAACGGGAAACACCCCAGCCTTTTTTAAACTGCTTTTCAATCATCCAGGGAGAAATGCATCAGAGAAGAATACAAATGTGTTCTACAACTATAAAAACAGGACGGACACCGAAGGCTGATGGATGATCAGAAGTTTAGAACTTTATCAACTCTTTTCTCGACAGATCCTGAATTACGTTGAAGGATTGTTTCAGGATTGTTTCAGGAGAGGCTGGATCTGAAGTCATGTTGACAGACCTGAAGCTTCCTCCAGGTCACATCGACCTGACTGTTCCCCAGATGAGCTGCGAGCTGACAGCGAAATGCAGCTCGAGGGAAATATATTCCTGCTCTGTATGAGCGGTGGCCTGGACTGATGAACGTGGACGTGTAGGGAGGTTTGATGAGTGACTAACACCAACAAGAAGTTTCCACCATCAGAGAAAGACCCCATCACCATGGGTTGAAACTTGCTCCCATCTTACACATTAAATCAAACATGGGTGAGAGAGTAACAGAGTTCAGCCAGAAATCAGCTTGTCGAATTCACAAGAGATTGGAGTGTGGTTGCACATTTAAAAAATAGACTCCTGCAGACAGTGTTCTTATTTGCAGAAACACAAGTGCTTCATAGTTCTGACAGAAGCCAATCCCCCCCCGCAGCAGTCATCACTGCCGTCATCGGGCCAGAAGCACTGCCCCAAAGAAGTGGAACCGCCCTGGATGTGGAAACAACAGCTGTGTCCATGCTCTACCTGATCCACGGAGGAGGCGGACTTAATGTGTCAGGGAGAGCACAAAGATCTACAGAGGGTTTCTACCCTGAGCTATTCGGTTGAGTTAAAGCAGGAAATTCAAGCATCGGACATCTCGTCACTTGCCGGCACCATTACCACTTTGAAAATCATCAAAACTCAATGAATCATGGAGGGTTGGGCCTAGAAGGATCCAACTGTTGAAGCCTTGGATGCAGTTTAAGGAGCTTTCATTACTGAATTTGATGATAAATAAATACGACCTGATGACCATGACGCTCTCGAGGACAATAACCTTTTTAGAAAACCTAGCTGGAACTCTTCATGTCTCCAGCTTTGGGCAGAATCCCCCTGGGTTTGTGTGTGTTTTCATGAGAGCTCTTCAATTGTTTTGTTTCTCTGGTGGTTTCTGCATGTCTGCTGAAAGACTGATGGCCTCAGCACTTTCGTCTTTTCCTCTGTCCGAGAAGACTCTTGAAACTCAATTAGAGGAAGAGCAGCTCCAGCCTGCTGATGTCCCCTGCGGGTAGTAGCTCTTATCATCTACTGGCCACAACCACAGATTTATTCCCCCACCGAACTGTGTGTGAAGACCCTGCTGTCCCAGGGTGTGTGTTTGGGACAAAGTATTATATTTGATGGGAAGATGAGAGAGAGAAGTTATTCTCATCCTCGTGTTTGTGTTATTTCTACAGATTAAACTCATCCTTCACAAACTATACTTCACTTTCAACTGTCAAATAGTTTTTTTCTGTGTTCTGCTCGTTGTCACTACTCGTTCTTTAACCATCGAGGCCACAGCTTCATGTAACACGCTTAAAACTCCTGTTGCCATCTAATAGAAAAACGACTGTGGTGCTTCACAGGAACGAAAACGTCTTTGATTGTCAAGGTCAAAGTGAGAGCAGCAGGTTCAGGCTCAGATCTTCACATGCACACTCACACTCCTTGATGTTGCAGTAACATGATGTAACAGCCTGGAGGAGTCCCATGGGTGCTGGTTAGTCGACTTAATGGACGCCACAGTTTTAGCTTCAAAGACTGGTAGGGGGCAAGCTGGGGGGGGGGGGTGTATACAAAGAGTAACGAGTGATGGGGAGGGAGGGAGGGAGGTGTGAGGGTAGCGGGTGAAGAGGTCATCGTCACAGGGATGTGATCGTTCTGATTTGTCAGATTCAGTTTGTTCCTCCCCTCACAGCTCTGCTTCTGATTGGTCAGTGAATCACAGTTAAGGAGAGATGATAGAAAGAAAAAGACTGAAGAACAAGAAACTCAGAAAATGAGGAGGCATATGGCCGACAACCACAAAACTGTGTGTGTCTGTGTTACATTATGGCAGTGATTCTCAATCTGTGTGTGGGGCGCGACCGGGGGGGGGGGGGGGGGGGGGGGAGATGTGAAGCGGAACTAATATTATAACCGAACTAATGTTTTGACCTCCGCATCTCTTTAACGGCGTACGTAAACAAATTGCCCGTTCGCCGTAGCCAGGGGTCGGGAACCCGCGGCTTCCGCCCCCCGCAGGGGCTTCCTGTGCAGTGTTGAAAGCGCACACACACAGGCCCCGGGGCTCCGCCCCCACTCAACCGCTCAGGGACACACATGAGATCAGAGCTCGTTCACGTGAAGCAGCCGGTCAGTGACACAGTGTTCAAAAACCAAGTTGAAAAGAAAGAACGATGAAGCCTGTCTCGCTCGTGGCTCCACAGTCAATGTGAGAGGACATGAGGGGGACATGAGGAGGACATGAGGGGGACATGAGGAGGACATGAGGGGGACATGAGGAGGACATGAGGAGGACATGAGGGGACATGAGGAGGACATGAGGGGGACATGAGGAGGACATGAGGAGGACATGAGGGGGACATGAGGGGGACATGAGGAGGACATGAGGAGGACATGAGGGGACATGAGGAGGACATGAGGAGGACATGAGGAGGACATGAGGAGGACATGAGGGGGACATGAGGAGGACATGAGGAGGACATGAGGAGAGACCAGATCTCAGGTCTGAAAACTCTATGAGACCCAACTAATGAAGAAGACAAACATTACACCTCAGTCACATGCATGTGTTCTTTTTTGTTGAGCTTTATCATCTCAGTAACAAAGTGATTATCATTTTATTTATTTTCTCTCTATGAATGAAAAAGTACGGACAGGGTTAGGATGTAGGGATAAATGTCCCAGAAGTTCATCAGTTAAGTGAGTTTAAGCAGTTATGCACTATTCTTTGAAAAAAATGGCAAATGAAACAAAAGTTCAGAAATGCCTGAAAGTGGATTTAATGTTCATGTGCAAGTTATGTAAATACACACGTTAAACTTGGATCATTTTCTCATCATTTTGTTGGGGGGGGGGCATGAAGGAAACAGTTGGAGAACCACAGCTTTATGGAGACATAACGTGGGGGACTTAACTTTAGGTTAGGTTAAAGTTGGCTTAGGTTTGGTTAAGTTAGGGTTAGGTTTAGGTTTAGGGTGTAGGTTATCAAGCATGTTAAATGTTTGCTATGTGTTCACCTCAGTTTAGCATGTTAGCCTGCTGACATTAGCATACCCCTAATGTTACCTGAATGCTACCTGGCGCTAACAGCTGACACTGATTAAATCAGAGTGCTGGAAGAATTACAGTGAAACATACGTCACATGTTTGATTCCGCTTGTTTACTCATTTGGTAGAAACATGAAGCGGAGGAGGAGCAGTCCTTAAAGCAGCCAATAGCTCTGAGTTTATCAGCGCCACCCTTTGGTAGAGTAAACAGGAACCAGCAGCACAACAAGACGTTGTGATGATGACAGTGTGGGTCCCTGCTGACTGTCAGAATTCATTCTGAGGGAAGAGGGTCTGAACCAAATCTAACCACATCTCAATCCTGCTCCCCAGAGGATGAACCCTCTGAATGTAAATGACCTCAAGCGCCACTGTCGGGACAAATGTATCATTTAAACCTCGGCTACAGTCAGATCGTATAACAGCGTTCACACACAGTCAGACATAGAGCTAGAGAACTGTTTCCAGTGAGAAGGCCCAGATCGAATTTCTGACTAATTCTCGCTCTATTTAATGGTTTAGAAAAGAAAAACTAAACATCTATTGTTGTGTGTGTGTGTGTGTGTGTGTGTGTGTGTGTGTGTGTGTGTGTGTGTGTGTGTGTGTGTGTGTGTGTGTGTGTGTGTGTGTGTGTGTGTGTGTGTGTGTGTGTGTGTGTGTGTGTGTGTGTGTTCGACCATATGGATGTAATGATACCCTGCATAACAAGCAGATTGTGTTACAAACACACACATGTATGCAATCATATTGTTACACTTGTATGCACGCATGCACAACTACGATGCACACATCAAACATACACACACACACACAGTTGTCTCATCAAACTCTTGATACTCTGTTTTCTGAAAATATATATTTACATGGAAAATACAGTTGGTTTCAAACGTCAGCGAACATGTGGTGAACCTGAACACAGCTGGAAATCAAACCAACCTCACACACACTGTAAATATAGATCAAAGGCTAAATAAAGATCAAAGAGAAATGTCCAGAATGAAGCAGAGCGCTGCCATCTTGAGGTGATGTCATCATTTACAGTCACAGTTTATGCAGTAGTGATGAGCGTTAGTATTGAGGCCCCACCCACACACTCTCAACCAATCCTAAATCAGCTGTCAATCACATTGTCTCAGCCTGTTATCATCTAATAACTATTTAAAAATGTTCTTCAAAGTTAAAGACAGAATTGAAGGAACAAGGGACGATGAGAAAGAAAAGACACACACACATTATAAAGGCATAAAATAAAAATACTCAAGTAAAGTAAAAGTACTTTGAAACTGTTGTGAAGAACAAAGTGAATCGTAACGTAAGGCACCGTTTGATGTTTGTTTGTTTGTTTGTTTGTAGGTTAAACACAACAATCTCATACAGGAAATGAGTCATCCAACAGCAGGACGCATCAGTGTGCCCGGTCAGTACACAACCACACACTCACACACTCACACAACACACAACATACTCTCACACAACACAAAACATACTCTCACACGAAATACACTCACAACACACACACAACATACTCTCACAAGACACACGCACATAACATACTCTCACACAACATACACTCATAAGACACACACATTTACAAAACACACAACATACACTCACACAACACATTTTCACACAACATACACTCACACAACACCCACATAACACACTTACACAACACAAACACAGCAAACACACAACACTCACACATTGTGTGTCTGATGTTTTTCCTTATCGTGATCGTCTAACGTTTGCATCAGCTGATCCACAGAGATCCTTACTTCCTCGGATCATTCCTTTCCTTTCTTCCTTCATTCGTTCCCATTTAACTTCCTTTCTTGTTTCCTTGTTTCCTTGTTTCCTTCACAGAAACAATGATCGACACAGAGATGCAGGGAAAAAAAGACAAAATGAGAATGAATAGAGATATTACATAATCTTATTGTTAATTATTTGTCCTGATACCCCTACACACACACACACACACACACACACACACATACACACACACACAGACACACACACACACACACACACACTTGTTGACCATCATTGAAGAGGAAAACTAGTTGCTAATGGTTTGGAAATAGCAGAACTGTTCACACACAAACACAGTCATGCATAAAAGCATGCAGGCTGACAAACACGCAACCACACACTCTCTGTCTCGTGTGATCATGCACGTGTGGGATCACACCACAGACACACACATTTGACTGTGAGAGTTCAGCTCGTTAGTGGCGTTCTTTAAAAAGGAGGTTGATTGTTGCGTGTTAGTTCTGAGTCGACTTTTAGCTGCTGTCACGTTCACACTTCTCTTCTACGTCCTGCTCCTCATTGGTCGGGACCAACACTCTGATACTCGTCATCAGTTCAGTCTTCGTCCTCAAGCTTTGAAAGCAAATGTTCATCTGTCGACTGATTTTTAGAAAGATCGTTTTTATCGTCATATTTCAAATCTAATATCGTGGGTAATGCACAAACGCAGTGTTTTTCAAAATAAGAGCACACTAAGCTCCAGAGTAAGTAATGGTTAATCTCGACATCTTACCTATAAATATCTTCTATTTGATATATGCATATGTTTGTTTGTTCGACAGGGACAATGCTCAGCTCCTTAGCATTACCAGTGTTAGCTATTAGCTAACTTTCCTCTGTAGTCTCTGAGCAGGAAACAGATAAAAACATCTCTGCATTTTTTTTAAAGAATAAAGACTTTCCTCTTTTACTTTATTTGTTTTCACAGTTTATATTTTCTGCCCAGTTCAGTGTGTTCACAGAAAAATATCTCAAGATTCTCAAGCTGCTCGTTTCTCAATATTCACAATGTGTCTGAAGCAAATGAGGACAAACAGATCCATGAATAAAAGATGAAGAGATTCCGCTTTCTTATTAAAATAACACCTGAGTGACACAAAGACTTTGTTCCCAATTACGTGTAAAACTGTGACCTGAGTGATTCACACAATTACACATACACAAACACACACATACACATGCTGGTATTTAAAAGTAAAGAAACTAAATCTGCAGCAGAGACACAAAGTACATTCATCCGTTTCTGTCACATGTTATTGTTAAAGGAAAAACTTTAACCGTTCAAACTTCACGTACATTGAATCTGCACCAAATCACACACACTCATAAATATCTGATTGTTTTCATCATGAATTATTCACTGTGTCTGTCTCACAATGTTAAAGAAAGTGAGAAGAATCAGGGTTGATGCAATGCATGCTGGGTGATACCAAAGGTCTCCATGGTAGACTCGTCGTCCCCTCTTTCTTTTCAAAGTTAGAGTTGAGCTGTCGATGGATCCGAGGCTTCAGGAGAACCACGACTCCTGAATATTCTCTTTTCTTTAGTTTGATCCGATTTAACCTCAGATTGTTTTCTTGTCTTCAGGTCCGGCGGTTCGATTCAGCAGCTTCACCCCAGGTGGACCAACGGCCCCTCCGCTGATTGGTCAGCACACTGTGCAGGTGCTGCGGGACACCCTGTCCTACAGTGATGACATCATCAAAGTGCTGCTGGAGAGCAAGGCAGTGGTCCAGAACAAGGTGTTCTGATTGGCCGAGAGAGGGCCGATATCAGCTGACTGAACAACATTGACAACATTTTATGAGATTGATTGATTGTGATTTGACTTAAGTCTGAAGTTCTGAGAATCCAGATATTTCATTAAACAACTTAAAACTACATAAACCTGGTAAAGAAATTATACAAATGTTTTAGGTGAAAAAATCCACATCCATTGATCAGTCATCAGTAGCTGTTGGACTTTCTCTGGTCGGTCATCACCGTGTGCAGGCGTCCGTCCTGTACCTCCTGTTGGGGGGGGGGGGGCTCACAGACATCCTCTCACTGCAGCTCAGCTTTCTGTGCTGGTCGGTTGAAGCCCGGCTGCTGGAGGGCCGGACCACTCAGCTACTGACTGGACTTACACCATTTTACAGTTCCATGATTGATGCCTGGAGGACTCTCAGCTCCATCAGACTCTTGGAAGCTGGGTCACCTCACAGGACGTCACTGAGACGCTGGCTCAACCAGAGTACCCTGGAGCCTGGTGGTCGAGGTGTGGCCGTCACTGCCTGAGCCTCTCCGGGACCATCGCTCAGAACCAAAGTCTGGCTGACCAGTGGAGTGAAGGACAGGAATACGTCTTTCCTACCCTGAGTGTGAGTCCTGCTGTGGGGGAGTGGAGAGAAGAGAGCGGCCGACTGTAATCCCTAAAGACTCCTGGGAACATTGAGCTCCTGTGGAGGGAAGCAGCTCTACGGCAGCTGTGTGAAGGTCTGAACTACCGCTCTCTTGCAGGACTCAGGGAGTCCAGAGGGACTGAGGGTTTTGGCTCGGACTCTTCCCCTAGTGGCAGCTGACAGGTCCTGTATAAGGCTCCTGTGGAGAAATGGTTGGCTGACCTCTACATTATACATGGAGTTATAGTAAAACAGATGCAGAGTTCACCTGGACCCGAGCACGGGGGGGGGGGGGGGGGGGGGTTCTTTCTGTTCCCTTCCCTTTTTGGTGTCCTGGCCCCGGTTGACTGATCTCTTTAAGCTACTTCAGGAGTTGGGGGACAAACTCTGGTCTTCATTAACTTTATCTTTGCAAGTGCAACATTGGCTATTTGGAATACTAAAATAAAATGGTTGGAGCCGGTTGGACTGGTCCACTCTTCTGTCCGAGGGGTTTGGTGGCAGCTCGTCTTAGAGTTCAACATGTGTCCTTCATACTGACTGATGATGGTTTCCAGTGCTGGACAGGTCCTGTGTCACTGGGGGAGAACCACTCACTAATTTAAACTTTAAGCAGATTAAGTTTAATTCTAGTGTTTGTGTAAATATACAACAATTAATTTGCTGTTTCCTGGTCAGATGTTTGTTTGTGTTTCACATGAGGAGCAGGAAGCAGCGACTTCGACTACTACTATGGGTGAGCTGTGACCTCTCCCTCTCTCTCTCTCTCTCTCTCTCTCTCTCTCTCTCTCTCTCTCTCTCTCTCTCTCTCTCTCTCTCTCTCTCCCTCCCTCTCTCTCTCTCCTTCTGTCTCTCTCTCTCGCCCAGTTGGCTGCCTCAGTGTTGAACTCAACGTGTGTGAGAACAATTCGGATGTACGTAACTCACCAGCTCTTTAAGTGTCCCTTATTCCCTAACATCTGGAGTGTGTGTCTGTGTGTGTAGGAAATGTTCAGCCTAATGTTGAACACAGACTCTGTTATATGAGAGACACGGGGACCAATATAATGATACACGAGTCTTGACGTCGGAGGATATGAATGATTTTTATTTTGAAGGGTTACATCACATCCTGTAGCTGCAGGCTGTTCACCTGCTCCGAGTCCAAAACACTGAACATGACAACAACATGTCAGGAACATGTTGTTGTTGACAAGAGACCAGTTGTTATGACGATCCCTCGGGTGATCAGGTGACCTCCCCCCATTAAGAAACCATCACAGATCAATGATCAGAGATTAATAACCATCACGTTCTGTTACTGGTTTACTTTCCCACACAGACAGAGATTTTTAGATTTTTACTTTATTTGATCAATCTTTTACAAAAACAACATTTCTTAGATCAATAAATCAATAAAACTACGAGTTGATTCTACAGAACTAGAGGATGAGGAGGAGGTGATGTGTTCCTGACGTGTGCGTGATGTGTGCGTGACATTTGCTTGATGTGTATGTGACGTGAACCTGACGTGTGCGTGATGTGTTCCTGATGTGTGCTTGACATGTACCTGACATGTACCTGACGTGTACCTGACATGTGCGTGACGTGTACGTGACATGTACCTGGCATGTACGTGATGTGTACCTGACGTGTGCGTGATGTGTGCGTGAGGTTTACGTTATGTGTACCTGACGTGTACCTGACATGTGCGTGACGTGTACGTGACGTGTACGTGATGTGTACCTGACGTGTACCTGACGTGTGCATGACATGTGCGTAATCTTAACCACGACCGTCTGAAAAGAACCAGGAGGAGACGATGTGAGGTTGAATTTGAAATCTGCTTCTTCAGGGATCTGAACTTGTTATCAGCTTCACCGTTGCTCCACACGATGCTTCAGTCTGTAACACAAAGCGACAATAATCATACAACAGCGTCATGTACGAAAATGAACTTTTAACACACAAAGCGACAATAATCATACAACAGCGTCATGTACGAAAATGAACTTTTAACACACGTCTGCCACAAACGAAGCAAACAAAGACGAGTTTGTGCTTAAAACACACTGACACACATGAAACAAAGAGAGAGAGGAGGGGGCGAGCGAGAAGAGGGTCATTCTGGGTAAACTGGGCCTCACACTATTCACAGGAAACAACAGAGACAAGAGTACACGCGGTCTCACAGAGAGGACATGAACCAGCCCACCATGTCAAACCATACACGCAGCGCTTTGTCACAAATGTAAAAGTTGGGAATTGAACGTCGCCCGTCGTGATGTTCACAGCAAGACAAGAACAGATGAACGTTGTGGGTTCAGTCTCCGAGGCTCATTAAACCTTTGGTGACCCGTCCTGTGGGACGTGAGCAGGACACTCAGTTCACACATGTCCTGTTCGCTGGTGACCTCCGCTGAACCGAGCACGGAGCCGACGCTCAACACACATCGGAACTGTTCAAAGTATTATCACGCAAATTAAAACATTTGTGTGGATGGAAAGTTAATATGTGTGTCTGTGTGAGTGTATTTGTGTGTGTGAGAATGTCTGTGTACGTATAAGTGTGTGTGTGTGTGTCTGCAGGGTGGAGCTCGCTCTCTCTTCTCTCTGGAGAGATAAATGTTTAAAGCGGATCTGGATTTTATTTTATCGTCTTTTCATTTTCCCTTCGAGTGTGAAATGATTTTTCTGATTTTGCTCTTGTATCCTCGAGCGAGACGCTGAACCTTCGACCTTCGACCTTTGACCTCCCTTACGGACGTGTTTTTGTACATTTCGAAACTTTGTCTGTAGAAATGAAAAGTTTATAAAATAAATGAGTTTGTGAAGCAGCGGCTGAAACATGTGTGTCCTCTGCTGCCCTCAGTGCGGTCTGACAGGCTGATGAGATCCACAGCTGCTCAGCATTAACATGTCTCAGCCTCTATTGTGTGTCTCTGTTGTGTGTCTCTGTCTTTTGTCCCCTTCACTTCGTCCTTCATGTTCCTCGTCCTGCTTCTTGACGACTGCAGAGGCTTGAAGACGTGTATCTGTTGAAGGGAGGAGAAGAGTTTCTTTCCAATGACTCACCAAGTATCATCAGAAGATGAAGAGTCTGTGTTCATCCTCAGCTGCTCTTTCAAAATAAAAGCAGCTGAACTCAGTGATGAACAGAATGAAGCTTCAATGTCACGACTCAACACAAAGTTCTGGAGGTTTCATTAGAGTTAAATTATATGAACCTTTGTGTTTACGTGTGTGAGATGAGAGATCTCCATCGACTGAGTGAGGCTAACCGTTTGCCTCAGTTTCTAGTCTTTGTGCTAAGTTACGCTAAACAAGTCCAAAGTTGTGGTTCTTTGAGGTCAGTCACCTGACTTCACTGTCGTGTTCCAGAGGCATTGTGGGTCGTTAAACCGCTCTGTTCCGGTGAGCTTCTGTGTCTGGATGAGCTTCAGCTGTGTGTGTCTGTGTGTGTCAGTCAACGATGTTTGGATGAGTGTGTCTGAAGTGCGAACACAGGCGGATGGGCGTGTTCTGTATACAATGCACCCTGGGAAATAGGGGCCGTGATACTATCTGAAAAAATGTGTGTGTCTGTATGTGTGTTTGTATCTGATTGCATGTGTGTGTACGTGTGTATTTGTCTGTGCAGCCAAGTCTCAGCAGCTGTGTGTGGACGGATGAGAGAATCCCTCCGTGCAGATTTTCTTTGTTCTTGTTTTGTTGTTGTTAACATGTTGCCTGTCTCTACAGTGTTAGGTGGTTACACACATTTAGAGTTTCGGGGTTCCGGACGCGCCCTACTTCCTCTCGGTCTTGTCCCCTGTGGTAGAACCTGTCCTCTGTAGGTCTTGTCTCCTGTGGTAGAACCTGTTCTCTATAGGTCTTGTCTCCTGTGGTAGACCCTGTTCTCTATAGGTCTTGTCTCCTGTGGTAGACCCTGTCCTCTGTAGGTCTTGTTTCCTGTGGTAGAACCTGTTCTCTATAGGTCTTGTCTCCTGTGGTAGACCCTGTCCTCTGTAGGTCTTGTCTCCTGTGGTAGACCCTGTTCTCTATAGGTCTTGTCTCCTGTGGTAGACCCTGTCCTCTGTAGGTCTTGTCTCCTGTGGTAGAACCTGTTCTCTATAGGTCTTGTCTCCTGTGGTAGACCCTGTCCTCTGTAGGTCTTGTCTCCTGTGGTAGAACCTGTTCTCTATAGGTCTTGTCTCCTGTGGTAGACCCTGTCCTCTGTAGGTCTTGTCCCCTGTGGTAGAACCTGTCCTCTGTAGGTCTTGTCTCATGTGGTAGAACCTGTTCTCTATAGGTCTTGTCTCCTGTGGTAGAACCTGTCCTCTGTAGCTCTTGTCTCCTGTGGTAGACCCTGTCCTCTGTAGGTCTTGTCCCCTGTGGTAGAACCTGTTCTCTATAGGTCTTGACTCCTGTGGTAGACCCTGTCCTCTGTAGGTCTTGTCTCCTGTGGTAGAACCTGTCCTCTGTAGGTCTTGTCTCATGTGGTAGAACCTGTTCTCTATAGGTCTTGTCTCCTGTGGTAGAACCTGTCCTCTGTAGCTCTTGTCTCCTGTGGTAGAACCTGTTCTCTATAGGTCTTGTCTCCTGTGGTAGACCCTGTTCTCTATAGGTCTTGTCTCCTGTGGTAGACCCTGTCCTCTGTAGGTCTTGTCTCCTGTGGTAGACCCTGTTCTCTATAGGTCTTGTCTCCTGTGGTAGACCCTGTCCTCTGTAGGTCTTGTCTCCTGTGGTAGACCCTGTCCTCTGTAGGTCTTGTCTCCTGTGGTAGACCCTGTTCTCTATAGGTATTGTCTCCTGTGGTAGAACCTGTTCTCTGTAGCTCTTGTCTCCTGTGGTAGACCCTGTCCTCTGTAGGTCTTGTCCCCTGTGGTAGAACCTGTTCTCTATAGGTCTTGACTCCTGTGGTAGACCCTGTCCTCTGTAGGTCTTGTCTCCTGTGGTAGAACCTGTCCTCTGTAGGTCTTGTCTCATGTGGTAGAACCTGTTCTCTATAGGTCTTGTCTCCTGTGGTAGAACCTGTCCTCTGTAGCTCTTGTCTCCTGTGGTAGAACCTGTTCTCTATAGGTCTTGTCTCCTGTGGTAGACCCTGTTCTCTATAGGTCTTGTCTCCTGTGGTAGACCCTGTCCTCTGTAGGTCTTGTCCCCTGTGGTAGAACCTGTTCTCTATAGGTCTTGACTCCTGTGGTAGAACCTGTCCTCTGTAGGTCTTGTCCCCTGTGGTAGAACCTGTTCTCTATAGGTCTTGACTCCTGTGGTAGACCCTGTCCTCTGTAGGTCTTGTCTCCTGTGGTAGACCCTGTCCTCTGTAGGTCTTGTCTCATGTGGTAGAACCTGTTCTCTATAGGTCTTGTCTCCTGTGGTAGACCCTGTCCTCTGTAGGTCTTGTCTCCTGTGGTAGAACCTGTTCTCTATAGGTCTTGTCTCCTGTGGTAGACCCTGTTCTCTATAGGTCTTGTCTCCTGTGGTAGACCCTGTCCTCTGTAGGTCTTGTTTCCTGTGGTAGAACCTGTTCTCTATAGGTCTTGTCTCCTGTGGTAGACCCTGTCCTCTGTAGGTCTTGTCTCCTGTGGTAGACCCTGTTCTCTATAGGTCTTGTCTCCTGTGGTAGACCCTGTCCTCTGTAGGTCTTGTCTCCTGTGGTAGAACCTGTTCTCTATAGGTCTTGTCTCCTGTGGTAGACCCTGTCCTCTGTAGGTCTTGTCTCCTGTGGTAGAACCTGTTCTCTATAGGTCTTGTCTCCTGTGGTAGACCCTGTCCTCTGTAGGTCTTGTCCCCTGTGGTAGAACCTGTCCTCTGTAGGTCTTGTCTCATGTGGTAGAACCTGTTCTCTATAGGTCTTGTCTCCTGTGGTAGAACCTGTCCTCTGTAGCTCTTGTCTCCTGTGGTAGACCCTGTCCTCTGTAGGTCTTGTCCCCTGTGGTAGAACCTGTTCTCTATAGGTCTTGACTCCTGTTGTAGACCCTGTCCTCTGTAGGTCTTGTCTCCTGTGGTAGAACCTGTCCTCTGTAGGTCTTGTCTCATGTGGTAGAACCTGTTCTC
>NC_084965.1:115000-125000 GCF_949316205.1 Platichthys flesus
ACACGTCCAACACATCTAACACGTCTAACACATCTAACAATAGTTGATCAGTCTGATCAGTCATCATGTGAACATTCCACAGTTCAGTCCGTGTGATCAACATCTTTTACTTTACATTATGACCCACAACTTCAGTTAATGCTCCGTCAAAGTCAACCAATCAGAATAAATGATCTGAAATATAGTTCTAAAATATTTTATAATCAATAAACACAAGATTTTGAGCGATGTGGGCAGTTTGAGTAGTGGGTGTGTTGTTTGTGTGATGTATGTAATGTGCTTGTGATGTATGTAGTGTGATGTGTGTGTGTTGTGTGTTGTGTGTGTGATGTATGTAGTGTGATGTGTGATGTGTATGTGTTGTGTGTGTGATGTATGTAATGTGCTTGTGATGTATGTAGTGTGATGTGTGTGTGTTGTGTGTTGTGTGTGATGTATGTAGTGTGATGTGTGATGTGTATGTGTTGTGTGTGATGTGTTTGTGTTGTGTGTGCGATGTATGTAGTGTGATGTGTGTGTGTTGTGTGTTGTGTGTGTGATGTATGTAGTGTGTTGTGTATGTGTTGTGTGTGTGATGTATGTAGTGTGATGGCATGTTTGTGTGTGATGTGTAGAAGCAGTTTTGTATCTCAGGTGAAAAAGAACACACAGTCCAGTATCATCGGCACTAATTACGTCATTAAGCTCTTAAGTTCTAAAGATAAACCTGTTGTTCTTCTGCTGGTCTGCAGGCTTACGTGTCGGCGCTGAGTCATCGCTGAGTCATGGCGGTCACCAGGTGCAGATCACCTTTTCACCTCTGCCTTTGTGAGGCTCTGTGGCGGCCATGTTGGATCTTCTGGTCCCGTCCGTCACTACACAAAGAAAAGTTTGAGGTGAGTTTGAATCCACGTCTGTGGTTTGATGAGATTCCACATGAACACAAACATATCACATCTACAGCCGAGCTACAGTGAACACGCTCAGTCGTTAATGACAGGTTCAGTTCGGTGACGCAGCTCGACAAAAGGATTTCATCTCATCCAGGGTTAGGGTTAGGACCACTGTGAGTAAAGATCAGGGTTAGGGTTAGGATGTTTTCGGGTGGTAATCAAAGTCAAGGTGCATCCCCTCCATCGACTGTGTTTTAGCTTAGTCTTCTTTATTAACAGACTTTGACCTTTATTATCTGTCGTTGATTATCTCATTGATCGTTTGTTTATTTATTTATTTGATAGGGACAGATGGTGATTAAATGCTGGAATCTAAATCAGACTTTTATTTATTTTCATACAATAACACTGAGTGTAGCTTCTCTCTGTGTTTGTTTGGGATCATGATTTTCCTCCTTGGTCCAGATTCAGGTTTAAAAACTAAGCACAAGCAGGGTCAAAGGTCGAGTCTGTGTCTGACCTGATGTCTCCTCTGAACCTTTCTACAAACAGCTGGAGCAGTTTACCAATATCAGCTGATATGAGTTCTTTGGATTTATAGTTATTTGTAATAAAGTTTATAGCGAAACAGTAAAACATCATGAACTCGTTATAAGTGGAATGTTTCTCACACTTTGAATTTGATGATGAATGAAAAACTAATTTCAAGGAAAATGAATAAAACTATATATGAACAAAATGAGTGAACATTACAAATGTTGTACAAAGTGAGTTTGAGGCTGTTGTCGTCTTCTCCAAAACACGTCACCTCCTGAAACAGTCGAGCATCAAACAGCGGTCGACCACAGGGACACACCCTGTGGTCTGCACACATCCCCACCCAGCCCCCCCAGCTGTCGAGCGGGAGAAGGACAGGGTTGTGGTCGGAATGTCCTCACAGTGTCGGTTAAACACATCTGTCCTCACAAAGATAGAAGAGCCAGAAATCCCTGATCTGGATTTCTCTTATTATTATTATATATAAAATTATTATTATAAATTATATGTCATATATCAAGTGATAATACTCACAGCCAAGTTGCACTTGATAAAACGTTGCAATGTAGCAGGGCCTGAAGCAAGGTTAATATTAATGAAGGACGGTTTAGTCATAAAGGAAATCTTCACTTTGCAGTTTCAGGGTCAGGGTCAGGGTCAGGACCCTAACCCTGACCCTGACCCTGACCCTGACATAAACATGCTGGCATATAGGCTTTGCCTATAGTTTAGAAATTACCTTGATAAAAAGTTTATATATAAGGGAACGAGCTCCAGCTGCTTCTCCTCGTCGAGGTGAGGGAACCACCTCCTGCTGCTTCTCCTCCTCGCTGTGAGGGAACGAGCTCCTGCTGCTTCTCCTCCTAGTGTGAGGGAACGAGCTCCTGTTGCTTCTCCTCCTTGTGTGAGGGAACGAGCTCCTGCTGCTTCTCCTCCTCGCTGTGAGGGAAGGAGCTCCTGTTGCTTCTCCTCCTAGTGTGAGGGAACAAGCTCCTGTTGCTTCTCCTCCTTGTGTGAGGGAACAAGCTCCTGCTGCTTCTCCTCCTCACTGTGAGGGAACGAGCTCCTGCTGCTTCTCCTCCTCGCTGTGAGGGAACGAGCTCCTGCTGCTTCTCCTCCTCGCTGTGAGGGAACAAGCTCCTGCTGCTTCTCCTCCTAGTGTGAGGGAACGAGCTCCTGTTGCTTCTCCTCCTCGCTGTGAGGGAACAAGCTCCTGTTGCTTCTCCTCCTTGTGTGAGGGAACGAGCTCCTGCTGCTTCTCCTCCTCGCTGTGAGGGAACAAGCTCCTGTTGCTTCTCCTCCTCGCTGTGAGGGAACGAGCTCCTGCTGCTTCTCCTCCTCGCTGTGAGGGAACGAGCTCCTGTTGCTTCTCCTCCTCGCTGTGAGGGAACAAGCTCCTGTTGCTTCTCCTCCTCGCTGTGAGGGAACGAGCTCCTGCTGCTTCTCCTCCTCGCTGTGAGGGAACGAGCTCCTGCTGCTTCTCCTCCTCGCTGTGAGGGAACGAGCTCCTGCTGCTTCTCCTCCTCGCTGTGAGGGAACAAGCTCCTGCTGTTTGTCCTCCTCGCTGTGAGGGAACGAGCTCCTGTTGCTTCTCCTCCTCACTGTGAGGGAACGAGCTCCTGCTGCTTCTCCTCCTCGCTGTGAGGGAACAAGCTCCTGTTGCTTCTCCTCCTCGCTGTGAGGGAACGAGCTCCTGTTGCTTCTCCTCCTCGCTGTGAGGGAACGAGCTCCTGCTGCTTCTCCTCCTCACTGTGAGGGAACAAGCTCCTGTTGCTTCTCCTCCTCGCTGTGAGGGAACCACCTCCTGCTGCTTCTCCTCCTCGCTGTGAGGGAACGAGCTCCTGCTGCTTCTCCTCCTCGCTGTGAGGGAACGAGCTCCTGTTGCTTCTCCTCCTCGCTGTGAGGGAACAAGCTCCTGCTGCTTCTCCTCCTCGCTGTGAGGGAACAAGCCCCTGCTGCTTCTCCTCCTCGCTGTGAGGGAACAAGCTCCTGTTGCTTCTCCTCCTCGCTGTGAGGGAACGAGCTCCTGCTGCTTCTCCTCCTCGCTGTGAGGGAACAAGCTCCTGTTGCTTCTCCTCCTCACTGTGAGGGAACAAGCTCCTGCTGCTTCTCCTCCTCGCTGTGAGGGAACAAGCTCCTGCTGCTTCTCCTCCTCGCTGTGAGGGAACAAGCTCCTGTTGCTTCTCCTCCTCGCTGTGAGGGAACGAGCTCCTGCTGCTTCTCCTCCTCGCTGTGAGGGAACAAGCTCCTGCTGTTTGTCCTCTTCGCTGTGAGGGAACGAGCTCCTGCTGCTTCTCCTCCTCGCTGTGAGGGAACAAGCCCCTGCTGCTTCTCCTCCTCGCTGTGAGGGAACAAGCTCCTGTTGCTTCTCCTCCTCGCTGTGAGGGAACGAGCTCCTGCTGCTTCTCCTCCTCGCTGTGAGGGAACAAGCTCCTGCTGCTTCTCCTCCTCGCTGTGAGGGAACAAGCTCCTGTTTCTTCTCCTCCTCGCTGTGAGGGAACGAGCTCCTGCTGCTTCTCCTCCTCACTGTGAGGGAACAAGCTCCTGTTGCTTCTCCTCCTCACTGTGAGGGAACAAGCTCCTGCTGCTTCTCCTCCTCGCTGTGAGGGAACAAGCTCCTGCTGCTTCTCCTCCTCGCTGTGAGGGAACAAGCTCCTGTTGCTTCTCCTCCTCGCTGTGAGGGAACGAGCTCCTGCTGCTTCTCCTCCTCGCTGTGAGGGAACAAGCTCCTGTTGCTTCTCCTCCTCGCTGTGAGGGAACAAGCTCCTGCTGCTTCTCCTCCTCGCTGTGAGGGAACAAGCTCCTGCTGCTTCTCCTCCTCGCTGTGAGGGAACGAGCTCCTGTTGCTTCTCCTACTCGCTGTGAGGGAACAAGCTCCTGTTGCTTCTCCTCCTCGCTGTGAGGGAACGAGCTCCTGCTGCTTCTCCTCCTCGCTGTGAGGGAACAAGCTCCTGCTGTTTGTCCTCTTCGCTGTGAGGGAACGAGCTCCTGCTGCTTCTCCTCCTCGCTGTGAGGGAACAAGCTCCTGTTGCTTCTCCTCCTCGCTGTGAGGGAACGAGCTCCTGCTGCTTCTCCTCCTCGCTGTGAGGGAACAAGCTCCTGCTGTTTGTCCTCTTCGCTGTGAGGGAACAAGCTCCTGTTGCTTCTCCTCCTCACTGTGAGGGAACAAGCTCCTGTTGCTTCTCCTCCTCGCTGTGAGGGAACGAGCTCCTGCTGCTTCTCCTCCTCGCTGTGAGGGAACAAGCTCCTGCTGCTTCTCCTCCTCGCTGTGAGGGAACAAGCTCCTGCTGCTTCTCCTCCTCGCTGTGAGGGAACAAGCTCCTGTTGCTTCTCCTCCTCGCTGTGAGGGAACAAGCTCCTGCTGCTTCTCCTCCTCGCTGTGAGGGAACAAGCTCCTGCTGTTTCTCCTCCTCGCTGTGAGGGAACGATGATACCCGATGACCATGTGACTTTTAAGCAAACAAAGAATTCTCAAATCTGATTCTCTGTCAGTTATGTTTAGACATCTTTAATAATTAGAAAATTATATTTTATATATAGTATATGAATAACTAGCACTGTAAATGTAACAGCTGATAGAAAAATTAAGTCAGGAATATTTCCTGTTTCCCAGAAATGACCAACGACAAGTTTCATTGTGTACATCATTTAAACTTTAATGGTGAAGCAGAAAACAAAACCCAAATAATACTGTAAAATAAATTAGATTATAAAAATGCCACAAGCACATTAGATTTGTACAACAAAACAATGCAACATACTGGATTCTTGATTTCCATATATACAGAATAAAAAATTGACTTTTTATTCTTTGTCAACTTTGTTCAGTGTCAGTATTTTTTCATCCTGATAACAAGAACAAACTCGGGACAAATACAACCACTGTTTTTATAACTTTTCCCCTTTTTTTTCTTTTTCTCAGTAACCGTCCACGTTCGCTTGGGACGGACGACGAGTTCGTCCCAGAGAGTTCAGAGGAAGAGCGTCCTCTCTCTCTGAAGACAAGTCCAACAAAAACAAATCAAAAGAAGACGTAACAGGTGTGACATCATCAAAATGGGACCAGTACGTCAAACTTTTGGTGAAGTCGATAACACTGATATTAACACATATCACACAACAAACACTCACGTTTGTTTCCTTTCTGAAGCAGAGACCACGGTGGATGGTTTTTTTCCCTTTGTGATTAAAGCATTGTGGGAAATTGAGTTCTCAGTGTGCGGGCTGATAAAACATCAGAAGTCAAAACGGCTGACTTTGAGATATCTAGAACAAACAGCTGAGTCGTCAAGAATTAGGCTTGGTCGCACTCTGGGTAGTGTTTTGGTTTTTCAACAGAACCTGAGGGCAGCACCAAAAACAACACTTCTGGGGTGAATGTGGTACCCCCCCCCATGACAGCGTGCATCATGATGTTACAATGCATACATCTTAAAATGCCAAATAATTTGACATCACCCAACCCTAGTTCTGATATAGTTATGGAGGTGTCCAATGCTAATGCGGGCAGCACATCGTCATTCATGTCGACCAATAAAGTCGATCGTGTTGATATGAACTTTTCAAGAACCAAGGAATCCTCTAAAAACATCAAACTTCGCTTTTCAGTTCCCATTCGATTCAGATGTTTTCAATAATCCATGTATAGCACGTTAATAGACAAATAGCTGACTTTGCTTTACACGCTCTTTAATAAACTCTTTAAAATCCTCCAAACTGTAAATCTCAGGGTGGTGTGGCCTTGGGGGTCGAGTGGTCGTTCTCCAACAAGAAGGTTGCCGTCTCCCATTCCCCACTCTTCCCCATCTGCATGTGAAGTGTCCTTGGCAAGATACTGAACCCCTAAATGGCCCCTCATAGATGTTGAGGGAACTAATTGTACGTCGCTTTGGACAAAGCGTCAGCTAAAGGACATGTAATGTAATGTACTGTTATTACACGTTTATTAACGCTCGCTCAGCAGATTCATGTCGTGTTCTACAAGTTCACATATCCAACATGTAGCTCCATAAAGACAAGATAGCATTCAGGGATGACTGACAGGTTATTTATCTATATTTATTCATCAGAAGCCTCCACACATGTAGTTTCCTCAGCTGCAATTTTTCTCATGACCACTAGTTTAACTCTTAATATTTAACATTTTCTGAGGAAAGTTTCATCAGCGATCTTGTCACCATAATGAAAATGTACACTCTATAAATAAAAACACGGTGAGTGGTGAATAACCCTGTGGACTCATTGAATTGAATATTTAATTAATTTGACACTTTGAGGCGACAGATACAAGAAGTTTGAGTTTGAGAGTTTTGTAACACAAACATTTGATCTTTAGTTTCTGAAATATTATGTAAATCACAAGGTAACTGGTAAAAATAGTCATAAAAAATCCAAATGGTGTGATATGTTCTTCTGATGTGAATTTACAGATTTACAGATTTTCTCCAGGATCGATCTACAAATGCTCAGAAACCGATGAGCGACACAATGACGATCAACATGCCTTGCTTATTGAGGGAATCGAACCTGTAAACTTTGACACGTGTAAACTGGCGGCTGCGCTCTCTCGGTCCTCTGAAGAGTGTCGCTCTAGTGCAAACAAGAAAAGGTTCTGAACGTTTCCTCAAAAACAAAAAAAGACCTTACAACACAAATGCAGCCAAATAAAATATTATTATTAATAACAATAATATTATATATATACTTAGAGACAATAACAATTATAACATCAACCTGGTACCCATGGTAACATAAAGAAGTGTTTGGTTCCAGCAGCCGGGCCAACTTGTTTCTTTCAAGTGTCTCTCAACGCACAAACAAACACACTCTTACACTCGATGGACAAAAGCACACACACACAACCACACAAACACGCATTTATACTTCCAAAAAAATAATACAAACGAGTTCTCTTCTTTCTTTTAGACGCAAATAGTCGGGAAACAACAAAACGAGTCAAAGTGAAATACAATAAAATCAGAAAACATGAAACAAGTTGCATAGTTTTGAGATTTGTGTCGAGTTTATCATGCACCATCTCCAAGTCGGACTGGTCGAGTGCTGCTTGAACGTTCAGCCTCATAAATAAGCGCCGCTCCCTCCATGTGTAACAAAAATATATTAGATATTCTTTTTTTCTACCTTTTTTCTTTTCTTTTTTGTGAAAGTGCAGAATACTTGAGTCCAGAGAAGAGTTTATACCCGAGAGCGTCCAGGAGGGGGGAGGGAGGAGGGATGGAGGGATGGAGGGAGGAGGTATGGAGGGAGGAGGTTTGGAGGGAGGAGGTTTGGAAGGAGGAGGGATTGAGGGAGGAGGGATGGAGGGAGGAGGTTTGGAAGGAGGAGGGATGGAGGGACGAGGGATGGAGGGACGAGGGAGGAGAGAGGAGCCTTAACACAGTAGATGAGTCACTTATTCATCCTTCTCTTATCCCTCCTTCTCTCTCTCTCTCTCTCTCTCTCTCTCTCTCTCTCTCTCTCTCTCTCTGTCTCTCTGGGTTCAGAGGTCCTTCTCTCTCCTTCTCTCTCTCTCTCTCTCTCTCTCTCTCTCTCTCTCTCTCTCTCTCTCTCTCTCTCTGTCTCTCTGGGTTCAGAGGTCCTTCTCTCTCCTTCTCTCTCTCTCTCTCTCTCTCTCTCTCTCTGTCTCTCTGGGTTCAGAGGTCCTTCTCGCTCCTTCTCTCTCCTTCTCTCTCTCTCTCCCTCTCTCTCTCTCTCTCTCTCTCTCTCTCTCTCTCTCTGTCTCTCTGGGTTCAGAGGTCCTTCTCTCTCTCTCTCTCTCTCTCTCTCTCTCTCTCTCTCTCTCTCTCTCTCTCTCTCTCTCTCTCTCTCTGTCTCTCTGGGTTCAGAGGTCCTTCTCTCTGGTCCGGGTCCGGCTCTTGTTCACGAGCAGCCGCACTCCTCCACGATCATGTTCTGGATGTCCTTCTTGATGATCTTCTGCTCCTCGTTGTAGTAGAGCATGGACATGGCTCGTAGCCGCGTGGGCACGCAGCAGGACCGGAGGTTCTGGAAGGGGCTGTGGCCCCTCATGCGGTAGTGGCTGATGACCGTGGAGTGGAAGGACAGCGTGGACCCGGTGATGCTCGCCACGTGAGAGGGACACTCGCCCTCGCAGTAGTTGGCGTGGTAGCCGGGCGGCGCGATGATCCAGTCGTTCCAGCCGATGTCCTTGAAGTTGACGTAGAACTGTCTCTTGCAACACACGCGCACTTTTCCGTCACACTCCAGCCCTCGCTTCCGGCGGCTCCGGGACTCGCTGCCCTCTCGCGGTCGGACCACGGCCATGAGGAAGGGCCGGTGGGACTGCTCCCGCTGGCTGCTGCGCTGAGATGTCTCCGGACCTCCGGGGACCAGGATCACTGTGGCCCCGGCGTCGGCACACAGAGGACAGGAGACCCTCAGGCTCAACGTCCGGCTGCCCTGGCCTTCGAGCAGCGCCTGCACCGCCGCGGACACCGGGAAGGTGTGCCAGCCGCTGCGCCGGGTGTCCACCGTCTTGTCCGCCAGCAGGACATCGTCCTGCGGCAGCGCTGGTTGTCGGTCGGGGAGCTGGCGCTGCTGCAAGAGGCGGATGGTGACTTTGGCTCGGCTGCGGTTTGTCTTAGCCAAACGGAGGAAGAGCCAGATGTTCGCCTGCTCCACCAGAGACAGAGAGCCGCCCTCTTTAGAGAGGACAAAGTTCACCAGGCCCGGAGATTCACCTGAGACACAGAGACACAGAGGGGTTAGAACCTGAGACACAGGGGGGTTAGAACCTGAGACACAGAGACACAGGGGGGTTAGAACCTGAGACACAGAGACACAGGGGGACTAGAACCTGAGACACAGAGACACAGAGACACAGAGACACAGAGACACAGGGGGGTTAGAACCTGAGACACAGAGACCCAGAGACACAGAGACACAGAGACACAGGGACACAGAGACACAGAGACACAGGGGGACTAGAACCTGAGACACAGAGACCCAGAGACACAGAGACACAGGGGGACTATAACCTGAGACACAGAGACACAGAGACACAGGGGGGTTAGAACCTGAGACACAGAGACACAGAGACACAGAGACACAGGGGGACTATAACCTGAGACACAGAGACACAGAGACACAGGGGGGTTAGAACCTGAGACACAGAGACACAGGGGGGTTAGAACCTGAGACACAGAGACACAGAGACACAGGGGGGTTAGAACCTGAGACACAGAGACACAGGGGGGTTAGAACCTGAGACACAGAGACACAGAGGGGTTAGAACCTGAGACACAGAGACACAGAGACACAGAGACACAGGGGGGTTAGAACCTGAGACACAGAGACACAGGGGGACTAGAACCTGAGACACAGAGACAAAGGGGGGTTAGAACCTGAGACACAGAGACACAGGGGGACTAGAACCTGAGACACAGAGACACAGAGACACAGAGACACAGAGACACAGAGACACAGGGACACAGAGACACAGAGACACAGATACACAGGGGGGTTAGAACCTGAGACACAGAGACACAGAGACACAGAGACACAGGGGGGTTAGATCCTGAGACACAGAGACACAGGGGGACTAGAACCTGAGACACAGAGACACAGAGACC
>NC_084965.1:130000-140000 GCF_949316205.1 Platichthys flesus
CTAGAAAAGAGATTTAAAAATACACAACCATTTAATACCACCATAACGTTACCATGGCAACCACATGAAGCGCTTCCTCCATTCAAACAGGAAGACGACCCCCCCCCCCATACACACACACACGCTGATAACAGGCCCACTTCAGACACCGTCTACAAACCAATGAAAGTCAAGTGTATGTAGACTCCGCCCACCTAGGTGATGACAACAAACTTCTTCAGACCCTAGACTACAAAGTGACACCAGAAGAAACCAGATCAAAGTGTGAGTAGATATGTATTTTCTTAATTTCTCAGGACAAACGATTGAATAAAAAGTCTGAACTCTCTCTGAGCACTAGAGAAGTCTGTATTTTACTTCCTTTGATGTCATTTCCTGGAGAATCTTCTAATACTACATGTCTCTAAAACAGCTTCAGCTAAAACGTTCTTTAAGTCAATAAACTATTATAAATTATAAAAGTTCTGAAACTTTTATAGATTGGATAAACACTAAAAACCTGGAAAGGTTTTTTTAAATAATAAAAACTTATAATATTCTCAATGTAGAAACATGAACTAAATATTTCTCAACTTTTCATTACTTCTTTTAACTATATAGATCTTACGTTTGTATATAAGCCACAACTCATAACTACAGCACCAAGTGTGACACAATCCACCGTTGAAAATGGGGCATCATAAATTTATTCCACGGTTTTAATTTATGTAGTTGTCTTTATGATAATGAGACTTTATATTTGTGCCGTTTAGGCCTTTTACTGATTGATGGTGAATATGTTTCACCAGTTCACCGCAGGATTAAGCTTGTTGTCTTTCTTTATTCCTCTTTTCCATTAAAAGGATCAGTCCGCCTTTTCTTCTGTCACTTTAGTTTACATTAGGAGGGATCAGTGGGCTGGGTCCACCCCCTCCCCACAGACACACACACACAGATACACACACACATATACACACACACACTACTTGTTTGAAACGTCTGTGTTTAAGAATCAACCTGCAGGAGTTTAAAAGGGCGACAAAAACCAGGATGTTACAGAAGAGTTCACGTGATGTCGTTCCACTTTAGGATCTCGAAGAAAGTGGATCCGGACAGAAACCGGCTCCAGAGAGTCGACGCCCTCTCGCCTGATTGGCAGCACGTGTCTCTGTGTTGGTAAACACACTAAGCAGTTCAGGACGTGAGACTATCTCTGCGTATCTCTGCTAGCTGTGAATCCTTCTGCTAAATATTCATGAGGTCACGTCTCCAGAAACGAGGATCAAATATCTCAGAATCAAACGCTGCCGCTGCCGAGTCGTGACCACGAGTTGCTTGATCACTTTCAAAGTCTTTTTTACGTTTGAAGAAATTTTTAATTTTTAATTTTTCGTTATATTTGTGTCAGAAAGAGGAAGAAGATTCTGACATGAAAACTGAAGTCAGACTTGGAATCCAAGATAAAACATTATCATGATAATAATAAGTAACCATGTTCCACTTAGGGTTAGGGTTAGGGTTAGGGTCAGGGTCAGGGTCAGGGTCAGGGTTAGGGTTAGGGTTGGTCCTAACCTCTACATGAGGAAGCTTGTTTCTCTATTTTCACTGAGGACCTTGTGACGTGTGGAACCAGTGTGTGAAACATGGTCTTTGATATATTTTCCACACTGTGATTAGTACAGAGAATATTCGGTGGTAATTTAAAGAGACGATGAAGTGAAACAGTTTGTTGTAACAGCTCAAGTCGTGAAGATGTTTCTGTCGCATGCTGCAGCTGTTAATAAAACTGAACTGTGAAGTTTAAATTCAAACCTGAAATCACATGAACAAGTGGGAGTGAGGACCTCAGCTCCACTTTCCTCTGTTTTCAACACAGTGATTTTATGGCATGTTTTCATTTTCAGACCTTGTCAACAAAGACAGATTTCTCTCTCAGGACAACAAAGTTTTGAGCTAAATTGAAGTTGAAGTGCCAGCTCCTAACTCTCTCTGTCCGTCTGGGTTCCCAGGCCAGTTTATTTATAATGAGAGAACAGATGAGCCTTTCAGTCAAATGTCCCGGCTGCTTCAGCTCGCCGCTTGCAGACGAACTCCTGACACGTCTGGAGATTCGGACCAGAAGTTCTGACTTTGATTCGGTCTGGAATCAAAGCCTGACATCATCCAGACACTTTTCTGCACAAAGACGAATCCTAAACTCACTTCACCAGAGAAGCTGCCATTGATTCTAACGATGAACTCATCATCACGTGGTCCAACCAACACTGCACAAAGCTCGCTGACACAGAGCGTCTCCTCCACCGGGCCCACACTCCAAGATTCATCTGAACTCTTCATTCTGGATCCACGTGATCACAGCTCCCAGGTCTGCAGCCTTACACCTCCATGAAGCACGTTGCACGTTTTAAATGTGCAGAGAGATCTATTGAGTGAGGATCTAATGAAACAGAGAACTGAGGCGGTGGCGTGATGGAGGGTGAGAACTTCCCTCGTGAAGGAGGAGAAGAAGAAGCTCCTCTTCTCATCAGGACTGTTCCTCCACAACATTTAACAACCAGCTGTTTCCTGCTGTGTCACACTCGCAGTCCGACCAGCTTCACTGTGAGACCAAGGCGTTGAGTCATTCAGGGACAGCCCCCCCCCCCCCCGTTTGAACTGGACCATCAATGCCGTCCTGTCCTCCCTGATTCCGGATGTTCCTCATAGCAGAGAGGACATAGACGCAGCGATGTCTCACTCTGACCTTGTTTCAGTGAAGTTGGATTCACGTCAAGTATTGAAGACACAAACTTCACCGATATTTGAGCAACAAGTTTCAGTAACACAACTGAAAAAGCTCTGGAACATTCACTCAGTTAGGAAGAGGTTCAACGTGACAGCATTCAAATCACTGCAGATCAAAGGATTCTTAATGTTCAATACTTTGAACTTTTTCAATATCACAACCTTCATTAGTTATTTATTAACAGAAAACAAGGGGAAATCTTATCAGGCGATAAGGCTGTTTCTCTTGTTCCAGTGAAAAAGGTACACGAAGCTTCCCTAGTGCCTGGCTGCCTATGCTGCCAAATCATATACATATACATATATATATATAATATCATCCACATTTGTTGTTTCAGTGAGGCAGCAGGATGGTGTGTGTGTGTGTGTGTGTGTGTTCACAGTGATGAAGGAACATAGTGCAGTGTAACAGTGACTCACTGATGTGTTTTTAAAGCTAAGTCACATTCACAGCCTCTTCATCTCTTCAGTCACATCGTGTTTCAGCTCTGGACTCAATCTGGAGTTATTTACTATCAAGTGACTCATCTCCTCAGACATAGAACATCTTTGGCTGCCGTCAAGTGAAGCCAAACGATGTCCACCAAAACAAGCCACCGGGGATTCAAACCAGCAGCGTTATAGAGATTCGGACACGACTGTAAACACGCTATTAACACGCTAAAGCCACGTCACATACCAATAAGAAGAGGGAGCCTTTAGAAGTTGGAGAGAAGTGACCGATATTTAGAAAATAGGAACAGCATCAGAGAGAATAAAGAGAGAGGAGGAGGGGAGTCGATGCCAAGAAAAAGACGATCAGAGGAAAGAGAGGAAGAGAAAGAAAAACGAGTGCAGGAGAAAGAAAACAGAGAAAGGAAATATGCTAATTGTTGTTTATTTTAATATCAGACAACGTTTTCGTCTTTCTTTGTCTTTTCTGTCCACGGGTTTGATTGGCTGTTTCCTCTCAGTTGTCGGGGGTCAGTGAACCGCACCCCAGAGCTTGTCAGATGAGTTGCTGGTTTGAATCCCCAGACGGAGGCGGCAACAGATCCAACAAAGACGGGTTTATTCGGTCTGAAGGGGAGATCGAGGTTAGCTCGAGCGAGAGCGAGGCGGATGGAAGTGGATTGTGGAATGCTGCTAATGATGTGTTCAATTAAGTTCAATTAGCCTAATTGTCCTCTGTGTGTTTGTGGAGGGTGTGTGTGTGTTTGTGTGGTTGTGGTGGGGAGGGGGGGCAGGGAGGGGGGGTGAGGCGGAACAGTCCAATGGATGGACAGATAGATATTGTGTCGGCGCTGCTAAACGGAGGTTGACACTTCGTCTACGCCAAGAATTCAGTCGTCCCTCCGATCCCTTACTCACATCTCTGTCGCCCAAAATAATTACTGAGGTCCCTGAACGCATCACTTCCTCCAAACAAAGCCCCGAGCGACTGGTGCAAAGAATTCTCACAGCGGTCGTTTCTTCCTCCGACGTAAACAGCAGCATCTTTTTTTAACTTAAACTCTGCTGAACTTTTCAGCCTCGAGACAATATGAACATAATGAACGCAGAGTATGAATAACTCTGTTATTGAGCATTAATGACGTTTAACATGGTGGTTTGGAGTCTTTCTGCCCCCTAGTGGCTTAAAAATCCAGAATCAGTTTTCGGTTTGTTGTGTTAGTTTGAGTTGTGTAGACCTGTTGGTAGCAGAGACGTTTAACTTTGGACAAATGATTGTGTTAATTCATGTTTTATAGGTTTGGGTTAAAAGAGATAAAGATACGAACAGATGATTTTCTTTCACACAACAACACTCACGGTCTGCCGGCGCGGACCAGGCGACCAATCAGGGAGCTCGAGCAGCGCTACCAGAATCTGGTTCTGTCAGAAGACTCCACGGACTCATCCACTAGATTAGTGTTTTCTTTCTATTCACTGTGAAAGACTGTGGTCAGTCTGTCAAATATCAAACGTCAGATGACATCTTACATCACTGATGAGTTTTATATGCACTGTAGATAGATATATTTATATATATAAGTAAATATATATATAAATTTATATATAAATATATATAAATTTATATATATATTTATAAATATATATAAATTTATATATATATTTATATATATATATAAATTTATATATATATATATATAAATTTATATATAAATATATATAGGATGAAGTCACTTCTCTGCAGTGGTGAAACATCGTCCTGCTGTGTGGTCGAGTCCGAGTCCGAGTTAGGGCTGAAGCACGTAAGGATGTGTGAACACCGAGCTGCCACCGTGACGGAGAGGACGACTCGCACAGCGCCACCGAACCCCCCCCCCCCCCCCTCTCTCTCTCTCTCTCTCTGTCCCTCGGACTCCTCTCTGTGGCTACCGTCTGTCAGACAAGTGTTCCAGTGCACACACTCACACTCACACACACTCATACACACTCACACACACACATTCACACACACACACTCAGACACATTCACACACACACACACATACACATACACATACACAGACTCATATACACACATACACATACACATGTACATATGCATACACACACTCACACACACACTCATAAACACACAGACACACTCATACATACACACACACACACACACACACACACACATACACACACACACACACACACACACACACATACACATACACATATACATATACATATGCATACACACACTCACACACACTCATACACACACACACACACAAACATTCACTCATACACACACACTCATACACACACACACATACACATACACGTACACATATATACACACACTCACACACACTCATACACATATACACACACACACTCACTCATGCACAATCATACACACACACACGCACAAATCTGCTCTGACTTTAAGTAGATTATGAGGTATTCTTTGGAAACAGCAGAGGCTATTACAGAGGTGTGTGTGAATGTGCGTGAGTGAATGTGCGTGAGTGAGTGTGTGAGTGTGTGTGTGAGTGTGTTGGTTAGAAGGTGGAGTTACAGGTGACACTGATCGTGTTCAACAAGCAGATTCTTCTCTTATGGCCCACACACACATTTAGGTTTGAGGACAATCATTGACATGAAGAGCTTTAAAAAAACTCTAGTTTGTGAGCCAACCACAAATACACAAAAATGTGTTGACATCATGACTGTCGACACAAAGTGTCTTTGTCTTACATAGAAAAGTTTTACATGTCTCAATGTCAAAAGATGCTGAAACACACACACACACTCACCGGCCTCTGCGAAGGTGATGATCTCTGTCGTCTCCTGTGGATCATCTCCTCCATCCACCGCTGCTCCTCCTCCACCTCCTCCACCTCCTCCCCGGCCTCCCCGCCCTCGAGCCTCCTCCTCCCCCTCGATCTGCACGCTGCCGTCTTCCGCCACTCGCCCCACGTGAAGCTTGCGCAGAGCGTTGAGGAGAGCGCCGCGCGGCACGGGCCGGGTGATGTTGGGCCGTGCCTGGAGATGCAACATGTTCAGGATGTGCCTCTTCACCGCTTCAACCACGTCTGGCTGAGCCTCCTCCTCTTCCTCCCCCGCCGTGCCCCCCTCGTTCCTCCTCATCCTGGCCAGGGCGCAGGAGGGGCAGTGGGAGCTGGGCGCAGCCTCCGGCAGGGGCTGGTGGTGAGGATGGACGGTCAGAGAAAGCGGCGGGGGATGAGGTTCAGACGCCGTCTCCAGAGACGAGCTGCCGCTCTGCACCAGGACCAGGACCAGGACCAGGACCAGGACGGTCCAGCTGAGCAGAGGTAAGACGGACATGATGAAGGGAGATGCCTGATTGGCTGTTGGGTCAGAGCTGGTGATGCAGACAGAGCGACAAAGAAAGTTTTTGGCCAGAAGAAAAACGGGTTAAAGAAATCAAAATCTCTCTGGTGTCCTCGTCCTCCGTCCCTCGCTCACTCGCTCTCTCAGAAGTTCGGAAGCTGCAAAGTTCAGCTCAGAGTCCACCTGCGAAAACGGAGGGAAAAGAAAATCTGTGAAGGAGCGAGAGAGGAGATCAACAAAGAAAAAACAAGGGCCAGGGAAATGAGTAATCCTTATCTTTAGGGACAGATGGCTGGAAAATGTGGAGGCGTCACAAGAGAGAAAGAAAGAAAGAAAAAACAAAACAAGAAGAAGAAGAAGAGGAGGAGAAACTCAGAGGTGATGAATGGATGGTGAAAAAGCAGAGAAGGAACAAACGGTGGAGAGCAAGAGGACGGAGATGGAGTCGCTGCAGAGTGTGTTCACTAAGTTATCCCAGACGCAGGGAGTTCCTCTCTCTCTCTTTACCTCTTTTCCTCTCTCTCCCTCTCTGTGGCGAATGCATTCCCTCGCTCACCAGTTGAATGGTTTTACCGGAGTGGGTTGGACTCTCTCTCTTCTCGCTCTCGTCTTTCTTTCCTTCCCTCCCCTTCTCTCTCCTCTCTCTCGCCCTGGCAGCCTCCTACCATAATTATACCTCACTCCATCCCTCTCTCCCTCTCTCTCTCTTCGACTCCAGTCTCCTCCCATCTCGCTCCGTGACTCATAGCACTTCCAACTTTTACCTTCACCCTCCTCCCTCCCTCCGCTCTCTCTCTCTCTCTTGATTCATTCCTCCCCTCCCTGAGTTCCTCCCTCTGTTCCACTGTTAATGGAGCAAAGCTGGGATTCCTTCATCCCTCCCTCCCTCCCTCCGTCTGTGAATGAGTTACGTGTTGAGGGGAAAATCTTGGATGACTTGTTCTTCGCCTGTGACTCTCCTGTCTGTCTCTCTATCCCCCTGTCTATAGGTCTATCTGTCTGTCTATCCCTCCAGCAGTCTACCAGTCTGTCTGCTGTTCATCTCCAGTCAACATTATATCTTCTTCTCCTTCTCCTTCTTCTTCTTCTTCTTCATCTTCGAACCCTAACCAATTCCTTTGTTTTTCAGTTTTTAAAGATCAAGGTTCTGACGTTCTTCTGGTCCACGTCCACAGTTTGTCTCGAGCCGACACAACGTTAAAGTGTTGTTGTTTGTGTCGTGCTCAGTGTGATGAGGTGAACGTGTTCGTAAGGATTCATCAGTTCATCAGCTGTTACTTCTTCAAGGAGTTTAACATTTACTTTGTGAACTGAGACAAAGTCTGTCCTGACTTTTCTCCACCCAACCGTTCGTCTGTCTTCACAGAGGACATCAAGATAAAAACCACAAACAAGCATGACCTTATAAGGAGATCATCTTCTTCTTTGTCACCATCTTCATCCTGAAAACGCCTCAGCATCTTCTCCAGACGTTCGTCTCACTTCATTTCCCATCAGCCCCGTCATTCCTGCTGGACGCAGACGGAGTCGATCATTGTGTTTGTTTAAGTTGAGCTGCTGAGTCACACGTCAAGTCTTTCTTCATCGTCTCCATCGTGGAGAGATGAAGTAACAACAGGTCCTTAATGGAACGTTCTGGATTAAACCAGGATTTAAACCTGTTGGATATCTTCTGAATTTAATCCGTTTTTAAAGAGTTGTTCCAAAAGGATTCTGAGGCTGAGTCATCATGAGGTTCTTCAGAGTTCACCAGGTTCTGAGGTTCTAAGGGGATCATCTCACATCATAAGGTTCAACTGTCAATAAGACTTTAAAAAAGAAACAAAGACAGGATTCGAACTGAGAAGAGAACCCCAGCAGTTTAAGGTTCTCAAAGGTTTACAGGTTCTAAAGAAGGTTTGCTGCTTTCACAGATGTTCTGCAGTGGTTCTAGTAGCTTCTATAGGGGAACATGCATAGATTTGATTAAGTATTGAAGAATGTCTGATCAGTTTCTAAAGGGTTCTTTAGTTCTGTTTGCTATATGACCGTATGAGTTCCTGTCTCTCTCCAACATGTGGTCGGATACCGGAGGAGCCAGAGAACAGAGTCACAGCTGAGTGTAGAGGAAACAGAGAAGACGTAGAGCTACAGACCAATCAGACGTCTGGGATTCACCCTTTGCTGTGGTGACATCATGACTGCGGGGGAAGTGTGTGTGTTTCTGTGTGTGTGTGTGTGACTCGTCAGTTTTCCTTTGAAGAAGAAGAACCTCCAGCTCATGTCTGTGAGCTCACGCTCACTCAGTGGCCTCATAGAGGCGTTGGTATTGTGTATTGTTGAGTGAACGTGTCTGCACTGGTGGGTTCTTTAAATAACTCACAACCTGTGAGTCATGAACCCGTCGTCAGCAGCTCGTCCACTCGTTTGGGAAGAGAAGTTCCCTCCAGCCGGTGGAACTGATCATCTGTGAAGTCCGGCCTCCTTCTGGTACAACGTGAGAACCAGGAGTTTTCACAAAGTTTCAAACGATGTCTGAATTTTAGTCAAATGTGTGAAACTGATTCAGCAGAATATTGTCATGTGAGGAGTCACATGACAATCACAGTTTGATGGAACGTATATTTCTACCTGAAGTCAAGTGAAGGAAGCGTTGAGACGTCACGGGAGACAAATCAAACGCACCTCAGCTTCCTGTCATGTCTTCATCTGATCTGGTGTCTGTTTGGGTTCATGGGTTTACTGTTTTATTAACATGACGTCACTTGATCTCCTCACCTGTGTGTGTGTGTGTGTGTGTGTGTGAACTGCTTCATCTAGTGGACATAAATTTAACGTCTCTATGACCTCATGGTACCTCCACCTTTACCTTCCTCCTCCCTTCATCTTTAGGTTTGTCTCTATACTTCCTCTCCTCATTTATTTGTCTCCTTTCCTTCCCTCCTATGTTTATAAGTTTTATCCTCTGCTTCCTCTCTCCTCCTTCCTCCCCCCTCCCTCTCTCTCCTCCTCCCTCTCCTCTCGGAGGAGCAGGTTAATTTATATCTCAGTCTGCACAGTCTTATTGGTCTTGGTGGGTTCCTCCAGCTGTGTGATGGATTGTGTTGCTCTGACCTCACAGTGGGACATCTGAGCGAGAGACACTGCTGCTGTAAAGACCCTCGCTCTCTCTCGCTGTCTCTGTCTCTCTCTGTCTGTCTCTGTCTCTGTCTCTGTCTCTGTCTCTGTCTTTCTTTCTCTCTGTCTCTCTGTCGCTCTGTCTCTCTCTCTCTCTCTCTCTCTGTCTCTGTCTCTGTCTCTCTGTCTCTCTCTGTCTGTCTATCTGTCTCTGTCTCTGTCTCTGTCTCTGTCTTTCTTTCTCTCTTTCTCTCTGTCGCTCTGTCTCTCTGTCTCTGTCTCTGTCTCTGTCTCTGTCTCTGTCTCTGTCTTTCTCTCTCTCTGTCTCTCTGTCTCTCTGTCTCACTCTCTCTCTCTGTCTCTCCCT
>NC_084965.1:142500-192500 GCF_949316205.1 Platichthys flesus
AGGGTTGGGTTAGGGTTGGGTTAGGGTTGTGATGAGTGTTCCTCGTCCTGTTTCTTCTCGACACTGGACGTGGAGCACACGCGTCTCGTTGGAATCCAGACCTCAGATCCTCGCTGGGTTCATCTCCTCCTCAGCTTCTCTCTGGGTCGGGTCGTGTAGGCGCTTGTTTAATGACCACATGTCCTGAATTATTCATCCTCAGATGTAAGTTGAGAAGAGTTTATGCAATATTATGTATTTTTGATGACTTTATTTCACAGGCTTTCATCTCTTGTCATGTCTCATGACTTTATGTAACACAACAACACACATGTTGTGTGTTGTTGTTAGTTGTTGTGTTCTTGTTTTGGATTTACATCATTACAACATGGAGCTGTGAGCTCTCTGCTGCTCCTTCAGCTCGTTGCTTTGACTGAAAACTTTATTACCTGTAAATACATTTTAATAATTGAAACTATTTCAAACCGAACTGATCTGAAACACTTGATCAAACATCAGAGAGAGAGGGACGAGCTGAAATGACAGAAACATTTATTTAAATCTACTTTTAGTTTGGTTCCATCTGCTCACATGGAGGAGGGTTCTGACTTTAGAACCCTCCTCCATCATCACCTTGACTTTAGGCAGCTGTCATGTCGTCCATCTTTCTTCACAGTCTGTGGTTTGAAGCTTTAAAGATCAATTAAGTTTGATTGACACGACCATGAAAGTAATCGAGTAGTTTGGTTTGTGTGCGTCAGCGTGTGTGTGATGAATAACCAGTGACAGCTCTGTACCAGTAACCTTTGAAGTGGTGTGATCACACATTGAACTGTTTAACACACATGTTGAGAACAAATGAGCTCACACACACACACACACACACACACACACACACCTGGACTTACATCAGTCTGCGACCTCAACAAGTTGTCGGTCACTTTCTTTAATGACTCAGCAGGGATCAAACACACTCTTCCCACAACAGCATCAGACACCGAACATCTGAACGGTTCTTTGATGACTCGACCCCCCCCACACACACCTGCTTGTACCTGTGTGGTATTCACAAGTGTACCGATGGCGTCTCGGTCGTCTCACTGGTAGAATCCTACAGCTTGTGGTTAACTCTCACACACACAGTGAGAAGCATCTGGAGACATCGAGACCTTTGTCCATTCACTTAGTTTCTTCTCTGTGATTGAATTGTGGATGAGGAGGTTCCAGAGGCTCCACTCCAGTGAGGGGGGGCTCTACCCTGGTTCTGACTCCACCCACCTCAACTGTCCCTTTTCAACATGAGGGAGCAGCGGTTCTACTCAGTGCTCTGGATGTGTGAACTCCTCCACATGGTTCTACTGACCCTGAAAAAAGAAAGTGTATTTTGGCCTCTTGTATTCGCCATCTTGTTCTTTCTGTCTATGATCTATGTGCTAGTTGTTAGAACGTAGATCAACTGGTGAAGGGACTGAAGGGATCATTCCAGGAGCTGATCCGAGATCAGGCCTCGCGTTTAGAAAAGAGCGAGATGGGTGGAGGTTAGCTGGTCTCATGCCAAGAGCCTCCGGGACCTTCAGAGCCCCCGGTGGTCGGAGTTGTTACGTGTGAGGTGGTTTCATCTTCAGGCTCATCAGAGGAAAACTAAATCTGTTGCTTATCCTAAGAGGCAAGTAATAAGTACAGGAATGTCAAATCATTGTTTCACACACACACAATGATGACAACATCATTGTGTGTGTGTGTGTGTGTGTGTGTGTGTGATGCTACCCCTTTTATTTGGGTGTTTTCCCGGCACCTGTAAAATCTTCCAGCAGTGATTAGTCAGCACTGAACGCCCAGCGAGCTGTTTCTCCTGGCCCTGTGTGTGTGTGTGTATGGGGGGGGGGGGGGGTGCAGATCTTCAGGACATGATTCAGCAGAAACTTTTGTTTGAGGTGGGCTGCGTCACCACAACACACACATGAACACACACTCCTTACTGCTGCAGTAACATAAACATCATACACAGTGGAGATCAGGTCTGATTGGTCCGTTTCATAATCAAAATGAACAAACTCATAAATCCTTGAATGTCTTCACAGCCTCGGCCGTCCTGTCTGGATGTCTGAGCTCTGGGACTTCAGGGGCAGTCGTACCTGATGTGGTTTCTCTCTGTGGAAAACAAACGTGTTTCCAGCCTCAGTTTCTCCCATGATGCACCACAGCATCTCTTTCCTACGCTTTGGACTGGTCAGGAGTTGAGTCAGAGACATTTACCAGGAAGTGAGTGTTGTGTGTTATTAGATTGAGCGGCCTGCACATCTGGAGGATTGGATGAGACGTAGCTAGTCAGCTGATCGTCACCGACCAGCAGAGGAGCCACGCTGCAGCTCAAAGATGGAAATGAATCCTTTAGTAAACTCATTCCTATCGAATAAAGAATGTTTGGACTTCAGTGTTTCTTCTGGTCACATGATGATTCACATTATCTCTACATACACCAAGGCATTAGTCCATGTTCCTCACTGAGATTTATAAACATGGTCAAATTCTTTTATATCAACGCTGCAAACCAACAAAGCATTTGTTTGTGTATCGGAGTCTTTTGTGTGTGTTGTCATCATCACTGCAGACCAGCTGTATTGAGCCCAGCTCTCAGTGTTAAAGTGCAATGACCACAAAGTTTTACTCAGTGTAAAGTTGATTCACACGCTTGATGGAGGAGGTCAAAGTTTAGTCTTTGGGATTTCAGCCCACGAGCTCTGGTGATCACAGGAACCCGAAGGAGAAGATACAGAACAGATTCATCGACCTCCAGACTTTATGATTCTGATAGCACATCAGAGCTCAGGACGTAATGTTGGGCTGTTACCTGTTACTTCCTCCACATTGTTTACCTGTTCACTTCTTTAAGGTTGTCCATGTATCATCAGATGTTAGCGTGATCTAAGATCATTAAATAAAGTGTTTCTGTTCAGCCAGCGTGTCCTCGGTTCATCCTCCGAAAACCTGTCAGAAAGGTCCAGTAGCTTTCACAGTGATGCATAATGTACGTGAGGAGCTTCTTGAGTCTCCAGGCCTCTCTGCTCCATACGCCTTGATTTAAACATGCTTCCGACCGCCCTCATTAAAAGCACTGATGCATTATGTAGATGGATGGAATGTTTTGGGACGTCCTGCTTCTGCAGTTTGCGTTTTATGTGCTTTTACCTCGACCAGGCAGAGAGGAGCTGGTGTGAGGGCGTTGACCTGTGGAGACTTCACAGAGCAGACCAGCTGATGAAGTAGATGGAGGGCTGTGTTCTCCTGCTCAGTGGAACCTCTGCTTCCTGAGGAACCTCACCTGATCCCTGCAGGACACACATTTTAATTCTAACCACAACAAACTCTAATAGAGACGTATTTGATTTTACTGAGTCACGTGTCTATTTTGAGACAGTGGCAGATTTTCATTTAGAGACAAACTGTTGAGGCTGTGATGATAGATTTTGTGGGAGTGATATGAAAAGTTGTGTGAACTCATCAGCCGGTTGAAGTCCTTGTTGACTTTCTCCTGGTGTCGTGTTGGAATCTGAGGGGAGAAATCAGGTCGGGGCATCTTTGCAAAATTCAAATCCCTGATCCCAGAAAATGAGAGGAAATATTCATGCTTCATCTCAAACAAGAGAGAAGGTCTAACTCTGTTTCTTCATGGCTTCAGTTCATCTCAGTTCAGTGTGATGGTTTATCATCATGGCTACATATTCATATTCCCCTCACTCCATCACTCTTCTATTCCACTCCCCTCGTTTTTTCTTTTCTTCCCTCACCTCCTTCCAGCACCTCTCACTATCTCCCCTTTATTAAATTCACCTCCTCCCTCTCTCTTTCTCTCCCCAGTCGTTTGGTATGTAGGTCGAATAGCTGTTAAATGTAAATGTCCCTCATGCATAGCAGAGCAGGCCTCCTTCAGAAATACAGGGACTGAATGAGAAATGAAATTAAACTCCTCCAGCCACTTCAAACATTCACCCAGAGCGTGTGTGTGTGTGTGTGTGTGTGTGTGTGTGTGTGTGTGTGTGTGTGTGTGTGTGTGTGTGTGTGTGTGTGTGTGTGTGTGTGTGTGTGTGTGTGTGTGTGTGTGTGTGTGTGTGTGTGTGTGTGTGTGTCCTGGTGTGACCCTGCGGAGGCTGCATCCTCCCGTGGACTCGATGTGGATTCGTCGATGCGGATCAGCAGCCGTAATGAAGGAGTGTGGGGGTGGGCAGGTGGGCGGGGTAACAGCTGCTCAGGTCACGTAGCTCCGCCTCTGCAGAGGTGTCACCGCCTCGACTGGAAAACACAACAAACCACCAGAGAGATGAACAGGTGATCTGACAACAAACTTTAACGAGCGCTGCTGAAGATCTGATTGGCCAGCAGGTGTCGTACATCATGACATCATAAAGTTCCCTCACTGTTGAATGATCATATTTCCACCTGAGTCCGACTCATCAGAAAGTTCACGTGACCACCAGTAACTCATATTACAGTCAGCTTCAATTAGAAGCTTTAATGTGAACTAGTGACATGTGACATGTCATCAGCTGCTTTCACTTTATTCATCTCTAAAAATAATAGATCCGGTCCAGGTGTTTGTATGATTCACATGTAGACATGGAAAACGTTATTTATGTGCCTCTTTGTCATCATGCAAATATTAGAAGAGGTGTCAGATCCATCTACGTAGGTAAATACCACTCGTGTTGTATTCCATGTTTTTTCCACATTCCGACTTCAAAGCACGAGAACAAATCGAAGTCTGATTAACGACAACACATTTTGGAACTCTGGGATATTCTTCTATACACAACTTGAACACACAGATAACCCGAGGACCAGGGCTAGCTTGTTAGCATGGAGCCGGCCACCAGGGGCCGATGGAGAGGTTTGGCTTCACTGTCATGTTGTGCATCTTTATGTATTTTAACATTGTGATAAGATGACGTCAAAATGGTAAAGTCCAGTTCAGAAATCATTCCATGGATTCTATATGAAAACTGATCAATAACTCTGAATAACATGTTGTAGTTTATCCCTGAGTTATCCTCTCGTTCTCACACTAGATGCTTGACAATGTGATATTTTAATGAATCTCACAGTGGATCAGGTTCTTCCTCTCGGGTCCAGATCTGATTGTTTCGTGTGAACAGCACAAACCACTTTCACATGTGTCCCTGAGGAGACGTCACGCAGGCGAAGGGACAAACATGGAGGACAGCTGTGAGGGACGTGGTCCTGGTGGAGACGGCCGTCATGACTGTGTGTGTGCGCCGCAGGTGAAGAAGACTCTGAGGGGTGAAGATGTCCGACCACAGAGAGGAGCCATGCAAGTCACTGAATCTCATGATCCTTTCTCCAGGAGGAGCCTGCGACCTGAGATGACCTCCGCTTCAGGTTTGTTTGGAGCCACCAGGTCATAGCCAGGGCCGGGGACACGTCCACAGGACACACGACCAGCGAGCAGCTTCGTGTTGAAATATACCAGAACTCACAACTTGCACTTTATCCAAGAGCTAGAGTAAAGGTCAAGAGGTCACCAACATCACAGGGAGTCATCCTCTTAGGACCACGAATATCCAGAAACAGACCAAAACAGAAGAGCCGTCTCAGTTTAATCATCGTCTCTTCCAATCCTATCTGCAATAAAAAAAGTTCACGGAATCTCAAACGCGTGGCTGGAGATCCGCTGTGGCGCCCCCTCATGGGAGCAGCTGAACAACAACAACAACAACAACAACAACTGTACGAGATGAAGTACGACTGCTAATTTGGTGTCAGTGTGTATTTCCTGTGAGAGCCGGCAGAGTCAGACTCCTGGCAGACTTCCAAACCGAGGTGCTGCTCACCCTTTCGAACTCTCCTCTAATTAAACCCTGGTGATTCTGCTTTAAAGGTCATGTGAGGACACGTGTGAGCTGGATATCACCTCCTCTCCATCTCACCAGTCCCCAGCTGATCTCTGGGTAAATTTACATTCCACCGGCCTCCGCCTCGTCTGAATGTAAATGTGGAGCTGATTGCAGAGTCTCTGGTGGGAGGAGGAGGATCTCTGTGATGTGAGCAAACACAGTGTGTCCTCACAGGGTCATGGAGAACACCTGCAGGACAACCAGTCTTCACTCACTGGTTCTGTCAAACCAGTAACAGAACCTGCTGGTTGAAGTTTAAACACAATTAGAAAATATCATCTGTAAATATTGAACTTTTCACAACTAATGAGGATTTTACAATTATGATGTTAAACATCATCCGATGAGAAAATAACAATCAGGTCTGAAACTTATCCTCCTGTCTGTCTCTCTATCTGTCTCTCTCTCTACCTGTCTCTATCTGTCTCTCTCTCTACCGGTCTCACTCTCTCTATCTGTCTCTCTACCTGTCTCACTCTCTACCTGTCTCTATCTGTCTCTCTCTCTACCTGTCTCTATCTGTCTCTCTACCTGTCTCACTCTCTACCTGTCTCTATCTGTCTCTCTCTCTACCTGTCTCTATCTGTCTCTCTCTCTATCTGTCTCTCTCTCTACCTGTCTCTATCTGTCTCTCTCTCTACCTGTCTCTATCTGTCTCTCTCTCTACCGTTCTCACTCTCTCTATCTGTCTCTCTCTCTACCTGTCTCTATCTGTCTCTCTCTCTATCTGTCTCTCTCTCTACCTGTCTCTATCTGTCTCTCTCTCTACCGGTCTCACTCTCTCTATCTGTCTCTCTACCTGTCTCACTCTCTACCTGTCTCTCTATCTGTCTCTCTCTGTCTGTCTCTCTCTCTACCTGTCTCACTCTCTCTATCTGTCTCTCTATCTGTCTCTCTCTCTACCTGTCTCTCTCTGTCTGTCTCTCTCTGTCTGTCTCTCTCTCTACCTGTCTCACTCTCTCTATCTGTCTCTCTCTCTCTATCTGTCTGTCTCTCTCTCTATCTGTCTCACTCTCACTATCTGTCTCTCTATCTGTCTGTCTCTCTCTCTACCTGTCTGTCTCTCTCTCTGTCTGTCTCTCTCTCTACCTGTCTGTCTCTCTCTATCTGTCTCACCCATCCCAGCAGCACATGAATTGTCCCTTTGTCTGTTTCATGGAGTTGTTCACATCCTATTGGACAGTTCAGTGTAAAGTGTGTGTTCATGAATCACATTGTGTTCTCACGTCTGGTGAGACACACAAAGAGTTGTTGTCTCTGAACGTCCATGATTGAAGACACTACAATGTCCTGTTGGTCCTTTTTCTATAATAATAATGACAATAATATAATTTATACTTAATACTTTTAATGATACTCAGACACTTCACAACATTCAAAGTTTGGTATAAAAAGTAGCACAGTATAAACATATCATACATTCACATTAAAATCAATTCTCAAAAGGAGAGAACCAAGCCCCTCCCAGAGGGAGGGGCTTGGTTCTGATTGGATGGGAGAGAACATTGGCGTGGGATGGGGGAGCCGACGGGGGGGGGGGGGGGGGGGGTGATGGACCTGCTGACGAATCTGGACTGTCCTTGGGGACATATTGTTATATTCTGCTCAACAGATGAATATAACACTTGTTTTTAAAACACAACTTTCACATTGTACTTAAATTTAAAATTCTTTAAAAGTGTCTGTTGAGAGAATTTGATGAATTTCCATCATCAGGTCTCTGTGGCTGGTCTTCAGTGAACTGATGTGCAGCAGATCCTCAGATCTATGTCAACTCCCACTTTCAGCTCGGGAGGCAGACTCCATCTCCTCGTCTAAGAGGAGGCTGGAAACCTTCCTCTAGGATAAAGGTCAAAGGTCGAGCTGGTCCAGGTTCTTCTTAGACCTGATCCTAGTTCTGCTGCTGGAGGTCCAGGAGGTCGGGGTCACATGACACACAGAGCTATGGAGGAACCAGAATTATTCTCCTCCTGTCATCTTTCTCCTCCTCCTCTCTTCCTTTCATCTTTCTCCTCCTCTCTTCTGTCCTCTCTTCTCTTCTCTCCCTTCTTCCTGCTCCTCTTTTCTTCCATCAGTCAAACATCTCTGTTCTCTCATCACCTCGTTACGAACGAATGATTCAGAAAAAGAAAGACAAAGATTTGCCCTACTCCCCATTCTCGTTCTCCTCACCTCCTTCCTCTCACTCTCTTTGTCTATCTCCTTCTTAAATCTTTTCTTTCACTCCTCATGGAGGAGGAAGAGAGGAGATAATAAAAACGAGTGCAGCTCCTCCATCTCTTTCCTGCAAGTCTCCTAAATCAAACTCCACCTGCAGCCAGAGGAAACACTTTATTACCTCAGAGAGAGGAGGAGGAGGAGGAGGAGGAGGAGGAGGTGGAAAAGAGTTTCTATCTTCAGTCACTGGATGAAAGTGCAACATGGAATAACATGGTTCTCCTCACTACACCTTCATATAAAACTTCATTTCTCCTCCTCTATCCTCCTCTCATCTTTAAGGAGGTGCAGTTGCTTCTCCTCACTACTTCTTCATATACTCTACCAACTTGATTTTTACTCACTTTTCTCCTCATGTCATGAAGAGCTGTTCTGAAGACAATGGGTTTGTCTGTCCCTCCCTCCAAGGCCTGATGGGATATGTGGTCCCTTAGAGAGCTGTAGGTCTCCTCTCGACCAGTAGGAGGCGCTCAGGAGGAGCAGGCTGCTTGTGATGAAGCTCATTCGACGACCTGTCTGTCCTTCTCTGTTTCCATCGTCCTGGCGCTCGAGAGTTGTATCAGTTGGTTTCTCATCAGAAACTCTGTTTGAAGGGGAAACACCCGGTCGAGCAGGAGTGGGTTCAGCAAAGTGTGAAGAGTAATTATGACATGAAGAGAAACCTCCGGTCTGACGCTTCAAACGACTCAAACCGAACTCTCTCCCAGTCCACGCTTCTAAGCGCCGGAGCCGCTCCGACAGATATTCCCGGCGGGTCTGAACGCAGCATTATCTGGTTGTGTGCTTCTTTGAACCTCTTCACCCTGAGCTCCCTGAGGGCCTCTGTACATTAGTGTGATGTGGATGTTCGGGGGGGAAACGTCCGTACTCGATGTGCGGGGCCCAGGCAGGAAAACAACATCTCCCCTGTAAGCTGTCCTACATAAAGTCCTGATGAACTTCACTTGAACTCCTCTGTTGTGTCTGTTCTGAGTGACGGACGGTGAAACACTTGATGTGGATTGAGTTTTAATCTGGTTTAATGTCCAGCTGCACACAGTCGCACACTGAGGGGCGACCCGGGGACGAGTCTCTGCCGGGGACATGTCCTCCAATCGCCACTGGAAACTCAAAGATGGACTTTGATACATGAAGACTCCAACGAGCCAGGTCTGCAGAGTCTGGAGTGAAGGCATCGCCCCCTGGTGGCTGACCTCAGTAAAAGTCATAAGCCCTGCCTCCTCCATGTTAGTCGATGGGAACCTCACCACCATGCAGATGGGGGGTGTGGAGGGGGGGGGGGGGGCGGGGTAGTTTCAGGGGTAAACAGCGCTGATACAATTGTCTCACACTAACCCGACATCAAAATTACACTCAAAACGGTGTCACAACATGTTTTAGCCTAAATGTTGTGACACAAATCTGACTAGCGTGGTACCGTGACCAGTGTTACCAGTTTAGCGACCTTTCACCTTCCCTAGCGACAGATCTGGTGACTCTCTTCTCCACATTCAGTGAATCAGTGATGTTTGCAAATGAGACGTATCTACTTCATTACGCAAACTAGCGACTTTAAGCTCCATTTGAGAGACAACAGCTACGTCTGGTGAGATTCTTTAGGCATCATTGTGTGTGCGGTGTGTGCGTGAGAACGTGATCGTGGACACTTGATGACATCACAGGAGCAGGACGGAGCCATGCTGTGTTTCATGTTTTATTACGTCTGAAGAATCGATCACTAGCTGCTTCAGTTTTGTTGGATTTGGCTGAAACACTTTTTACCCCTGAAATGAGTGTTTTGTGTATTTGTCAAATGTCATGACAACAAGATGGCAGCGTTCCTACATGAGATATTTAAGCTACATTTTGTGTGTGAGTGTGTTTGAGCGTAAACTATAATAACACACTGTTAAAATCTTCTTCATGAGATGTTTGTGTTCTTCCAGTTTCACGTCTGGGAAGCTTCCACACATTGTCCTGCTGGTTCCTCACATGGACTCTGACATGTTACACACATGTTACCAGGAGGCTGCAGGAGAAGATCCAGAACAAGTCCAGAGACACTGACTCAGACATTTGTTCTCGACTCCAGAACCTGCAGAACATGTGAGGAACATGTGAGGAACATGTTTGAAAGCAGCTTCAGTAACAACAGAAACAATAAACTGTTTCTTGATTGTTCTTCATGTGACAGATGAAGGTTTTATCTGTGGGAAACCTTCCCTCTCTTCCTGTTGAAGCTCCAAGTTGTTTGTCACTGTCGTCTGGATCTTATTTCTCATCTTCATGCTCCAGGGTCTGAGCTGAGATTTATACGTCAGGGGTTAGTTGGTCTCGAGGGGAAGCTACAGATCTGGATTCAGACCATAGAGAAGAAGAGAAGCTCGGTGATATCCTCATAAATAAATAAAAGCTAAAAGGCCTCTGCTGGACGTCCCAGAGCTCAGGACCAAATAGTTAAACTTGACAACAATGGGATAAAGTATGGCGGCCCTCCGGGGCCACAACTCAGGGAGACGCAGCCTCCTTCATCCTGTTCAGGGTTCAAAGCAGAGCGAGGTCACCGCGACCGAAAAGGTTTCAAAACCAGAAATCAAGAGTTTCTGTCCAAGCCCCCCCACCCTGCCCCATTCCCCTGATGCAGCAGGAACCTCTGAAGTGTTTTTATCAACATGTGATCAGTTCAGATGGGTTGATGTATCTGCATCCTGATGTCATCATGTGCGGCGTCTCTCTGCACTCTGATTGGTTTGGAGACACGTTGTCTCCTCGTCAGACTGATCCTTTAATTCAGAGCCATGTTGTCTCCATGTGATGCACACTGGTCCTACCGCAATGCATGATGGTTACTTCTGCTGCAAAACATCACCAGGTCACGTGACCTTTAAACATGGCAGAGATTAAGTTAGTTAGGGATTGGTCTCTGTATGTGTGTTTGTGTGTGTGTGTGTGTGTGTGTGTGTGTGTGTAGCCTATGTATTTTCAGGTGTGTGCTGCCACCTGGTGGCTTAGCAGTCAAACTGAAGCCAGACTACACTGATTTGTGTCATCTGTGCTTATGTACCTTCTGTTTATTGAATTATTAATTGGTCATAAAGCTTTTTGAGTCTAACTGAGGCTTGAGTGAAAAACCCGATAACATAAAATACAACTTGAGCCGGTGAAATAATTAGTGATTTTATTGAGAGTTTGATATGAAGGACGGTTCAGGCACTTTGACGAGACAAACTGACATTTTCCTTTGTTCGTTAAAAACGAAGCTTTGAATTCCATCGACAGAGAGAAGATAATAAAAACAAGTTTCCTCTGGATGGTTTCAACTCCGTCTGGAAACAAACCTGCAGCTGAATTCAAACCTTCTTAGTCATTAGAAATCCTCCAGTGAAAGATAAGGGGATCTACTACCATGTTGTTAGCATGCTAACATTAGCACTGTGCACAGTCCATGGTTGTGAAACTGAAAACTTGATGTTGACCACAACAGTCTGAGGATCAACAGGTTCACAGCTGGAGGCTCAGTCCCTCAGAGTTTGGCCTTGGCCGTGAAGAAGCTCATGATGGCGTTGGCGCACTCCTCGGACGTCCAGCGCTCCCTCAGACACTCCACCTCCGCGTCGTTCACCGCGTAGAGGCGCTCCTTCTCCATCGAGCGAATCAGCTGCTTCGAAAAAGCCAAAGACTGATAGAGAGAGAAGTATATACATTTTATACCTAAGATCAAAGTTATGGACAGATGATTTAAATGATCATTTTTCATCAGTGTGTGTGAACCTGGGGGGGCAGCTTGGCGTAGGTCTTCAATCTGGTCCACACCTCAGAGTGGAAGCTGCTGTCGGGAAAAACCTCCGTGACCAGGCCGAGTTCACAAGCCTGGGACGAGGTCAGCTTCTTATTGAACAGCAACATCTCACTGGCCTGAGACAGAGACAGAGACAGAGAGACAGAGAGACAGAGAGACAGAGAGACAGAGAGAGAGGGAGACAGAGAGACAGAGAGACAGAGACACAGAGAGAGGGAGACAGAGAGAGAGACAGAGAGACAGAGAGACAGAGAGACAGAGAGACAGAGAGACAGAGAGACAGAGAGAGAGGGAGACAGACAGAGAGACAGAGAGAGACACAGAGAGACAGAGACAGAGAGACAGAGAGACAGAGAGACAGAGAGACAGAGAGATTTGATTTGATTTTTTAAGTCACTTTTATTTTCTCAGTTTAGTTCCAACAATCAAAGTTACTATAACATATCAAAACATTTCACGAAAACAAAAAAACAATACAATATTCAAACCAAAAAACAATGACCAAAAAACAGCTGCTCTTTTTTTACTTCAACAAAGAACCTCCACATTTAAACTCAGGAACAAAGGTTTTCATCGGGAAGAGGATCACTGGAGTCCGGCTGAATGAGTTCATCACAGTGATCAACTGGAGGTCAGGGTGAGTCAGCTGCTGGTTCCAGCCTCTCAGCAGGAGGCTGACCACCTGACTGACCTGATCCCCCAAACGTGAGGGTATGGCACGGGCTACTGGTCTCCAGACCAGGTTCCCATGACCAGTCAGGAGTCTTTGGATGTGCTGGAGCTTTATGAAAGCACACTCTATGGGACCCAGTGCAGATGGTGCCAGAAGAAAGTCCACCATCACAGCCAGTATCCTGGCCAGCAGACGTATTGAGGATGAGGGTTTCTTTAGACCAAAAACGTAAAAGGGTTCAAAACAGACAGAGGAACACAGACAGGGTTTAAACATCATGTGGCCAATTGGGCTCGGATCTTTGCCATTATTTTTTTCAGGCGGTAAAACTCCTGTTTTGTGAACCACGGATCATCCTCATCCTTCAACATGGAGTGTCTCACTGAGTGGAGGAAAAGTTTTGAATCAGGGAAGAAGTCCTCTAATTTAACCAGTCTTGAGCCCTTAGTCTGTAGTAAAAAAGTCCGGATGCTGGCGAAGGTGTAAAAACCTTCTTCATCCACCTGCCTGTTCTCCTGTGGTTCTGTTAAACGTTCCTCTGACTGAGAGGAAGAGCACGGTGGGTTTTTCTTTGAAACTTTTTTAGCTTGGTCACAATTTGTCTTGTTTTCTGGGTTTTTTCTTTTGGCTGATAGTTTTTTAAACTCTTCCTCCATCAAAAAATCCTCCTCATCAGAGAGCTCTGCCTCTGCTCCTCTAGTGTCTGTTTGAGTGCTTATGACCTTGTTCTCCTGGTGGACGTCCTCAATGTCCTCCCCCCGTGAACCTGGTGTGTCGCCCCGTGGCTCCATCAGGACAGAGGCCCCAGCACCCCCCAAGGCAGGCGGGGGCCCCGATGTAGGAGCAGAGGAACCACCACCCGCCAAATCAGGCGGGGGCCCCGATGCAGGAGCAGCCGAGCCACCCCCCGCCAAGGCAGGCGGGGGCCCCGGCGCAGGAGCACCGGAAACACCACCAGCCAGGGCAGGCGGGGGCCCCGGTGCAGGAGCAGCAGAACCATCAACGGCCAAGGCAGGAGGGGGGCCCAGTGCAGGAGCAGAGGAACCACCCCCGGCCAAGGCAGGAGGGGGGCCCGGTGCAGGAGCAGAGGAACCACCCCCGGCCAAGGCAGGAGGAGGCCCCGATGCGGGAGCAGAGGAACCACCCCCGGCCAAGGCAGGAGGGGGGCCCGGTGCAGGAGCAGAGGAACCACCCCCGGCCAAGGCAGGAGGAGGCCCCGATGCAGGAGCAGAGGAACCACCCCCGGCCGAGGCAGGCGGAGGCCCCGATGCAGGAGCAGAGGAACCACCCCTGGCCGAGGCAGGCGGAGGCCCCGGTGCAGAGGCAGCCGACTGGCTCCCACCGGCTCTGTCCGGGCACAAGCGGATCAGGTGTCCCTCCCTCCCACAGCCAAAACACTTCATGTTCCCTGAAGTTACATGCACCGTGTAGTTATAATCCTCAACTTTAAAACTAAACACCAGGTTCAACTCCTCCTCACTTTTCTTGAGAACCATAAACACGTGTCTCCTAAAAGACATGACATGTTTTAGATGTGGAGATCTACTGTAAATGGGGATCATTTTTATGGGGGACATTAATTGTCCATGTCTGGCCAGCTCTTTCTCTATTAGCTCATTCTTCAGGAATGGGGGGACATTAGAAATGAGAACCTTCTTGACCGGATTAGCCAGGGACAACACAGGTGTGAAGGAGCCCTGAATCACCACTCCCCTCTCCAGTAGCTGGTTAGCTTTTTCTATGCTATCTACAAACACCACCACAGCACTGTTCATACGTGAGGCAGACTTCACACTGTCACACCCCACAACCTCACCCACAGCCAGACTGACCTCCTCCACCGAGCAGTCCACAGCTGGACACAGTTTGATGCCGTGTCGGCGTGTTAGCTTGTGGAGGCCGAAGCCTCCACCTGCAGCAGCCATGCTGCACAAACACAAACACACAACTAACAACTAAAAACTGCTGCTCATGACACTGTCACTCACACAGAAACAAAAAACACCTCTAATACAAAAGCAGAGGGAAAAAGACCAAAGAAAACGGCTAGAAAAAACAAACAATTTGAACAAACTTTCTCCAGCTCACTCACCACACTCACTCCCAACATGCACTCCAACAGAGAGAGAGAGAGAGAGAGAGAGAGAGAGAGAGAGAGAGAGAGAGAGAGAGAGAGAGAGAGAGAGAGAGAGAGAGAGGGAGACAGACAGAGAGACAGAGAGAGACACAGAGAGAGGGAGACAGAGAGAGAGACAGAGAGACAGAGAGACAGAGAGAGAGGGAGACAGACAGAGAGACAGAGAGAGACACAGAGAGAGGGAGACAGAGAGAGAGACAGAGAGAGAGAGAGAGAGAGAGAGAGAGAGAGACAGAGAGACAGAGAGAGACACAGAGAGAGGGAGACAGAGAGAGAGACAGAGAGAGAGAGAGAGAGAGAGAGAGAGAGAGACAGAGAGACAGAGACAGACACAGAGAGACAGAGAGACAGAGAGAGAGAGAGACAGAGACAGAGAGAGACGCAGAGAGACAGACAGAGAGACAGAGAGAGAGAGAGAGAGAGACAGAGACAGAGAGATTTTTTGATTTTTCACAAGCACTTTATTTACATTTTTCTCATTTTACAAAACACTTCCTTGCAACATTTACTCAAATAAATAAACAAAAAGTGCTGCAGTTAAAAAAAACTCAGTCTGTTAAAAAGTGTGGAAAGGACAGCTCATTGTTGGTGACGGTGCAGAGGATGTCATTAAAACACCAAATTCTTTTAAAAGACTCGAGATCAGATATCATTGCGTAAAAACTGAACTCGAGTCTGAGTCTGGCCCGGAGGTTTACCACCCACACCGCCCCCGCTTCCTGCCCGTCTCTGTTCTCTACCCTGTTCTTTCTACTAATGTAAATGGCCATCTTGGCCTCACCTGAGAGGTGGTTCAGGAGCTGCCACTTATCTTTATCTGCTTTGTTGTAGGCAGCTCCCATGATAAAAACCTTCTCAGTAAAAGTGACGTTAAAATCACTAAAAACCGCAGTTAAAAGAGTGAAGAAACCTGAAAGTCTCTTGCACTCAGTAAAAACGTGATAAATAGACTCACGCAGGTCGCAAAATGGACATTTGTTAAGAACGGTGGGATTAAGAATAGAAATAAAAGCGTTGGAAGCGACGGCGCCGTGTAAAATTCTCCACTGGAGGTCGCCCGTTCTTTTTTTGAGGGGAGGTTTGTATAAAATCCTCCACTGCGGGCAGGGTCCATGCTCCCCCCACCTCCGTGACCACACAGTGGGGGGTCTGTTGCTCAGTCCGGTCTGGTGGATGCTTTTCACACAGTTTCTGTACAGTGTCTCTTTGTCCGCTCTGTGAATTGTTAGTTTGTGTGTGTTTATTTCAGTTAGTAGGGGGCCGGTCTTTTCTCCCAGGCCTGGGCTCAGGATAATTTCGGGGTAGGGGTCTGCAGCCTCTGGTGTGGTTTCCCCCCTCTGGTAGGCCCTCAGGAGGTCCTTTTCCCGGATGGAGAGCCTCTGGGTCCAGAGCTCCAGGATTCTCTGGGCCATCCGGGAAGACTGCAGCCCCAGCAGGGAGCCCAGGGCCTGGGTGTTGTTGAGTGCCGGCCCCACTGCATCCACCAGCTGCTGTAAGGTCACTGTTCCAGACCGGGTCAGCGCCGCCATTAGGCCGGGTGTTGTTGTGCCGCTGACGTCCAGTCTGGCTCCATTCACGAGCGGTTCTCTCAACAACCAGTACAGAGAGTCTGCTTTTTGACACCTTTTTTTGTTAAAAAGGGCCCATGATTTAAAAACACCTTGATAAAAAGGAGGCAACCCACTTAGTTTTAATAATTTAGAATCTGTTAAAAACAGAGCATCATCCAACCCCAGGTTATTGGCACGCCTAAGGATGCTGCTGGCCACATCTCTCCACACCAGATCTGCTGGACCTGTGAGGTATTTTTTAATGAATTGAAGTCTAAAAGTTGCAGTCCGGCTGGCCAGGTGGACGAGGCCTTGTCCCCCCTCCTCCCTGGCTAAAAACAGCACCCCCTGTGGCACCCAGTGTAGACCCCCCCAGAAAAAATCCACCATTTTCTTTTGTACATTGGAAAGCAAGCCAGGGGGGGGTTCCACACACATTAGGTGGTGCCACAGTTGGGATGCCACAAGATTATTTAAAACCAGTACCCTCCCTCTAAGAGACATTTTTGGGAGCAGCCATTTCCACTTTAACAGTTTGCTTTCTATTTTTTCTGTGACGTTCTCCCAGTTCTTCTTATGTATATCGTCATTTCCTAAAAACACCCCAAGGTACTTAATGCCCTCCCTCTTCCATTTCAGGTTTTGGGGGAGAACTGGGAGACCGCCAGGCCACTCCCCGACCGCGAGGGCTTCGCTTTTTTTCCAATTGACCCTCGCGGCCGATGCCATGCTAAAATCATTTAAAATTTTGGCTAAAACATCGACATCTGTCTGGTCTTTAATAAAAACAATAAGATCGTCGGCGTAAGCTGATAAAATCATGTTGCCACTAAAACCAGGATAAAACACACCTTGAATGCTAGAACGTATTCTGCGGAGGAGAGGTTCCAAGGAGAGTGCGTAGAGCATCCCCGACAGAGCACAGCCCTGCCTGACCCCTCTACCTACCCTGAAAGGAGCACTCAGACTGCCGTTGATCTTTAACACGCTCTCAACGTCACAGTACAGCACCTTGATCTTAGCTATGAAGCCAGCGCTGAAACCAAACTTCCCCATTACTTGCCACAGGAAGCTGTGTTCAACGCGGTCAAAAGCTTTTTCTTGGTCTAGGGAAATCAAGCCTATATCTACATCAAATGAACTGGAGACATCCAAAAGGTCTCGAATGAGGTGGACATTGTCCACCATGGACCTGCCGGGCACGCAGTAGGTCTGGTCCCTGTGAATGACCTGCTCCATAGCCTTCCCCAGCCTGGAAGCCAGTGTTTTGGACAGAAGTTTATAATCCACACAGAGCAAAGACACAGGGCGCCAGTTCTTGATGTCCTGCAGGTTGCCCTTCTTCGGGAGCAGTGTGAGGACCGCCCTCCTGCAGGACACTGGCATGGAGCCAGACGCCAGACACTCATTAAAAACCTGTAAAAGATCGTGCGATAAAATGCCCCAGTAAGCTTTATAAAACTCCGGGGTCAGTCCGTCAATGCCAGGAGCCCGCCGTCCCTGCATGCCCTGCAGGGCGGTCAGCAGCTCCTGCATCCGGAGGGGGGCAGCGAGCTGTGAGTTGCACTCTTCCGAGATCTGAGGTAGTTCTGTACAGAACTCCTCCCTGCCTGTGTTTTTTTCCTCAGAAGAGTACAGCGCTTCATAAAAACTCACAGCCCGCTCTCTTATCTGGCGTGGCTCCATCAGCTCTTCCCCTGTGTCTGAGAGCAGGGTGTGGATTACTCTGCTCTGCCCGTTCTTTTTCTCCAGACTGAAGAAGTAGCTAGTTGGAGCATCCATGTCACTGATGTTCAGGAACCGAGACCTGACTAACGCGCCCTGTACTTTACGTTCCAACAGGTCGGCTAAAGCCATTTTTTTTTCTTTGAGGCTTTCAATATAACCTCGATTTCCGGTGGACTCACTTAAATGTTCTAGTTCCACTATGTCGGTCTCTAGATCTTTCATAGATCGGGTGGCGTCTCTTGTGACATTGAGGGTGTGTTGTTGACACAATAAGCGAATTTGTGTCTTACCGTGGTCCCACCACTGCCTAAGATTACTAAAATCGCCCTTCCTCTGTCTAAAAACACCCCAGAAATACGTAAGAACATCTGTAAAACTCTTATCGAATGTTAAAACAGAATTAAAATGCCAATAGGCGCTCTTGGGTAAAACATTCCTGATAAACACATGACATAAAAGCAGGGAATGATCACTAAAACCAGCCGGCATGATGGCGCAGCTTTTAAAAATGTTAAAATGATGTTTAAAACAATAAATCCTGTCTAACCTGGCTGAGGAGATCCTACTCTCTCTGATGTGGGACCAGGTGTACTGTCTGCAGTCTGGGTGCATCCTCCTCCACACGTCCACCATGCCGTGAGAGCGGACCAGCTGCTTTAAGGCGTGCTGAGAGGCTGGATGAGGCTCTGCGTGGTTGCGGTCTAAAATCGCATCTTCAGTGCAGTTAAAATCCCCCCCCAAGAATAAAAAGTCCTCCATGGCACAATCATTAAGAACTTCGCTTATTTTCAGTAAAAAGGGCTTCCTCTCTGCACCGGTTGCTGGAGCATAAACGTTAATAAAAACAGCAGTAAAATGGTCGAACTGAGCTTTGGCTAAAAGAAGCCTCCCCTGGATCTCATGTTTGACCTCCAGCGAGTTTGGTTTAAAAGCCGTGGAGAAGAGGAAGCCCACTCCTGCGCTCAGAGAAGTGTTGTGACTTAAAATGGCCTCCCCTCCCCACTCCCTCCTCCAGTCAGACTCATTATTAAAATCACTATGCGTTTCTTGTAAAAACATGACATCAATTTTTTTCATTTTCATAGTTTCATAAATACAAGTTCTTTTCTTTTGATCTCTTGCACCGTTCACGTTTAAAACCCCAATTTTAAAAACATCCATGTTGTTTAAAATGTTAGAAACAAAAACAGAAAACAATAAATTAATTAATACACACATTGCTGTCCTTTCCATCACTGCTCAGTTGTCTCTTTGCTCTGAGCACCAGTTTTTTTAACCTAAAAACTTCCTGGTCTGTGAGGCCAGACTCCTCCCTCTGGCTGACATGGAGTCTGGCCGAGGAAATAAAAAGACCGAGATCTGGGAAGTGCTCCTCAAGTTTCAGTTGCTGATTTTTTGTTTGATGTAAAAATGATTTAAATTTATCTACACTAAGGGTTTTCTTTTTTTGACTGCTGTTAAAAGGCGGAAAGTCGCTGCTATCAGACACACACTCACTTTCACTCACATCACTCTCCATTTGCACTTTACTCGTCTTTGATTCATTTAAAACTGTCCTAGCTGACCTCCTACGTTTTACTGTTTTCTTTTCTTTTATTGATTCTTCCTCCATCTCCTCCTCCTCCACCTGCTCACTCCACACCATCCTGCCCTCAGCTGCTTCTCCTCCTCTCCTTCCACTGTCCCCTCCCTCCTGCTCAACACTTTTTTTTTCACCCGTCACCTCCTCCACCTGTTTGATACCTACACCACCCTCTTCCTCCCCTTTATCTCCCACCTCCTTTTCCTCTACCTCACCCACAACATCCTCCACCTCCACACCCGGTGTATTAACAAAACTCACCCCTGGTGATGGCTCGGTCACAGCCTCGGTTCTCCGCGGAGATGTTGGAGGAGAAAACCGTGGCGCCGCGACCGGGCGCCCAGATGTGACGGCCACTCCCTCAGCGGAGGGACCGGAGGAGCAGCGGGGGCTCCCGCCCCAGCGCTCGTAGCCGCATCAGGACCGGGCGGAGCCGGGTCACTCCGCTTCGGACAGGCTCTCACCGTGTGTCCCTCCTCCCCGCACCCGAAACACTTCATCACCGATGAAGTGGCGAAAATCACGTAGTCGTAATCATCTACTTTAACATGGAAGCAGAGGTTGAGCTCCTCGTTCCGGTTGTTCAGTATCATATACAGCTGTCTGCGGTGGGACACTACGTGCTTCAGTAATGGAGACTTACATCCAGACAACAACTTCCGTATCGGGGACGCTACCTTCCCGTGCCTGGACAGCTCTCTACTGAGAAACTCATCGGTGATGAACGGAGGGACATTGGACAGGACCACCTTGGTAGCGGGTTGGGACAAAGGCAGTACCTGTACAAAACAACCGTTCACGGTGATCCCTGTCTCGACCACGGAGTTCACCTTCTCCACGCGGTCCAAAAACACGACCACGGCGCTGTTCATCCGGGCCGCCGACACCACACAGCTGTGACCGACCTTCTCCCCCACAGCGAGACCGATGCTCTCTACGCTGCAGGGGAAACTCACACAAATCTTAACCCCGTGTTTACGTGTCAGTGATTTAAAATTCCCACTGGCCATGACGGCCATCGCTACACCAGCAAGACGCTGGTGAGGGGAAAAACACCCAGAGAGAGACCCAAACCACCAAAAAATAAACTACTGTGAATCTAATGTGATATGTGACTGGAAAAATATAACATAAACAAACAAACCCTAACCCTAACAGAGAGAGAGGGAGACAGACAGAGAGACAGAGAGACAGAGAGAGGGAGACAGAGAGAGAGAGAGAGAGAGAGACAGAGAGACAGAGAGAGAGAGAGACAGAGAGAGACAGAGACAGAGACAGAGAGAGAGAGAGACACAGAGAGACAGAGAGACAGAGAGAGAGAGAGAGAGAGAGAGAGAGAGAGAGAGAGAGAGAGAGAGAGAGAGAGAGAGAGAGAGAGAGAGAGAGAGAGATCAGTTAAAAAGACTTGGGTGATCACCAGGTGTGTGTGTTTGTGTGTTTGTGTGTGTGTACCTTGGCAGAGCCCATCATTTTAGGGAAGGTGTAGGAGGAGCAGCCTTCAGCGCTCTGTCCCAGCTGACTGAACGGAGTGTGGAAGGTCGCCTGAAACGGAGAAAGATGCAGATTATCACATGTCTGCTGTGAGAGAGTGTGTGTCTGTGTGTGTGTGAGGTATGTAAGATCCTCTAAAGATATGTTTTCCTCTGGTTCTTTGGCAGATATCTGGAATGTCGTCTGTTTTAAGTCTAACTAGTTTTATCACAACAGTCAAACCTTGTGTAGGTATTTTAGCTTCAGTCGCAGTTTGTCTTGTCTCCATTAACAGTTATCTACAGATAAACGTAGATAAATTAAAAGATGATAGTCTTTGTCTCTTTCTCTCTCCACATGGACTAAGGACGACCAAAGCTGCTGAAACCTGATTGGTCAAACTGGAAACAGAAACCAGAAGCTTCCTGTCCCTCGTCTACAGATTCAGTTTATTCACAAATCTGTTAATAGAGGTTAAAGTGTGTGTGTGTGTGTGTGTGTGTGTGTGTGTGTGTGTACCCTCTCTGTAGCATACACCAGGTCGAACAGTCCCAACACAGTGACTGAAACTCCGACAGCCGGTCCGTTCACCGCAGCTACCAGCGGCTTCGGGAAGTCGATGTAAGCCCTCACGTACTTCCTGTGGAGAAGAAAGAAAAGTCAGAATGACAGGAACTGTGAGCTGTTCTCTGATCAGCTGTTAATCAATGAGTGATCACCTGAGCAGCTCGGCCCCCTGTCTAGCCATCTCCTCCACCCCTCCCCCCTGCAGCTGGAAGTTGTTCAGGTCATTTCCGCTGCAGTAAAAGTCTCCAGCTCCTAAAGTGAAGAGAGAATCAGGAACATTCAGACCAGAGGGGGCGCTAAAGCACACGTCTACATTATAACCATTGTTATAGCTAAGGCTTCAGTTTGAAGGATTTAGGGACACGAGTACTCCACACCTGAAGTTCCCTAGTGGTGAGGTTACATATTACATGTGTGTGTACCAGTGAAAACCGTCAGGACTGAATCGTCTCTCGCCGCCTGCTCCAGAGCTGCAATGATCTCGTTATACATCTGAAAGACACATTTCATCTTTAACATGAATCATAACCACGACTGTTTCATGTGTTTTGGCTTCAGGTCCAGTATACGGTCCAATGATGTCACTGGTCATGTGACATGATGATCAATTAGTTTCATAGAAACACACTCACCTCAGTCGTGATGGCGTTTTTCTTTGCCGGTCGGTTCAGTCTGATGAATGTGATGTTGTCCTCCGTGGTGACCAGCAGTGTGTTGTACGATGGGCCGCTCCCAGCAGCCTTTGCGGCTTCCTGTGTGCTGCTCAGATTTTCTGCCCCCACCAGGGAACCAATCAGGTCGCAGTACTGCTGCCTGGCTTCATCCTGACAGACAAACATTTACACTACCGTGATTTTTTTGTTACTAAAACAAACTGGTCACAACAGAGTAAGTTAGCTGACCAATCAGAGCAGACTTTATCATGGGGGGTCTTAAAAAGACAAGAGTTTGAGACAGAGGCTGAAAAGAGGAGTTGCAGCGATGGACAGTCTGAGGAAAGAGACGAACATTAGAACTTATGAGTTCTTATCAGACTGTGGAGCAGTACCTGTGATATGGAGCCCAGAGACGTCCAAGCCTCCCACTTAGCCTTGTTGACAAAGTCCAACATTCCTGGACGTGCTGTGTTGCAGGCTCCCTGAGTGGCCTGCAGAGGACGCTGAGTGTCAGTAAGTGAATCCAGAAACGTGACCATACAGATGTTTTCTCCTCCCTACCTTTACTACCTGTGTCCTTTAGAGTTGATACCCTAGAGCCTCCACGCTTTAAAAACTCTTTTTAATTCTCCAACCAGCTGCTTTTTCATTTTGCTCTTTTGCTCTTTTGTCTGTTTAAGATATTTTTTGTTATTTTACTTTCCTATTTTTTATATTATTTTACATTTAGTGCTGCACGTCCCTCTGACGTCGCTCTCTGTTGATGAGTGAGTCAATTTGATATTCACATGGGATCGCTGTAGTTAGTTATGATTATAAAAATCAGGATCTATTGATCTGATCGATTGACTGATTGAAGCTTATGTATTTTTTGTTTCAGTTGTAGAAATGAAAGATGGAGAAATGTTGGTTTCTTCTTCTGTGATCAGCCACATCGAATTTGAATAGATAAACCTAATGACATACTGAATAATGATAAAGGGATCTCAAGCTTGTTCACAAATAATTCTCCTGTTTATTTGGTTGACCCTAACTCTAACCTTTAAAAATCTACAGGAACATTTTTTGTTTATAGAAAAATATGTAAAGACTGAATCAGTGATGAATAGAAAAACATCTTGACAGTTTTCAGCTTCATATCTGCGGAGTTTAAAGACGTGTGGCGCTGGAATCTTCCTGACCAGTGACTTCAGCGTCACATCCTGTCACGTGTTGAACCGTGGGAATATTTGAATCAGCTCAAAATAAACGTGTTGTGAACATGTGACGTGTGGAGTGACCGCGGCCACAGCTCACCTGCTTGAACAAAGCGTAGATTTTCAGTTTAGCTTGATTTCCTGGATCTTTCTGCAGCGACGACAGTTTGTTCTTCGCCTGCTCAAACTGCTCCACACTCACACCTGCATCACACAACACACACAGATATAACATGTGACGCACACACACAGAGACATTAATTAGTAGTGGATTGTATTTTTGTATTATTATTATTGTATTATCTGTGATGTTGTTCCATGAAACGTTTCTGAAGTGAGAATCAGAAAGTCTGATACTGACCCATCGTGCGAGACGCTGTGGTGTGAAGCTTCAGACTCGGCGCGACCGACAATCTGAACAAACTGAAACACATTTGTAAAAATCACAAATCTGCTTTATTTCTACACATTTAAACAAAGTAAACATAAAAACAACTCAACCAATAGATAAAAGATTTATCTACGTACAAAAAAACATAAAAAACAGAGCAAAGGACCTTCAGAGGTAAATACATCCACTGACCACATGTAAATAAAACAAAGATTTAATTCATCAGTTTAAAGAGAGGGTTCAGTTTCTTGATCAGTATTTATTGATTTTAAAATTGTTATCGATTATTAACAACTTTAATTGTTTTAAGCAGCAGATGTTCACAGTTATCTGAGAGGGTTAGGGTTAACCTTGACCCTAACATTTAGATTACATTAATATTCTATTAATCTATTGATTGTTTTGTCAACGCTCGTCTGCTTCAAGTTCATCTATTATTATAACTACGTGTGCACGTGCCTGGGTGTTTGTGTGTGTGTGTTAGTGTGTGTGTGTGTTCTTCAGATTCCATGTTTAAGACTCTAAAGTTGAAGTCAGGCAGCTGGTTAATCTGAAGAATCTGATTACTGGTTATTGATTCCTCTGCGTATGGTTTTATTCAGACTTAATCAGAACATATTGTTTACATATCAAAGTCTTATTCACATTATTGTCTTAATCTACTATCAGAATGCTGTCTCCATGGAAACACTGAATGTGACGTCAGAGAGAAAGTGGAGCAAAGGTCACACTTGAACTTTTTTTTCTTACTGTCTTTAGTCTGTAAATCATAAATAAACAGATTAACAGAATTCTTTAATATACAACGTTCAAAAGCAGGCTTTCCACTCTATGCATCATAACGTGTTCCTCCAACACGAACACAGGCTGAGGTTCTCTCTGACACAAGCTAACATGCTAACCTGCTAGCCTCCACACTCAGCGGTCAGTCACTCACCTTCTGCCGCGGACGAAGCGCCAAGCCGCGGGGCAGTTCAGGAACACACCGGCCATTTACACCCGGAGCTGGAGGTCCCCGCAGTGGAGGGTCCAAAGGGCAGGAGCCGGGCCGGGGGGCAGGAGCAGGAGGAGGGTTCTTAGCTTCGTCTGAGCCGCGGCGGAGCTAACCGGCTGTTTACACTGCTGCTCCCGCCCACTCTGTGCTCTTCTTCTCCTCCATTGGCTCAACTGGACCGTGTCGTCATGCGGTTAATCCAATGAACGAAGGCTTTTCCTGAACACTATATCTTGACCCCGATGAAACCGTCACTAGGTCAAGGAAAGGAGAAGCAGTGAGGTGCTAGGAAAGGAGCTAGGAAAGGAGCTAGGAAAGGAGTTAGGACATTTTTACTGTTCAGCTGAATGTGCTTCATGTTACTGAGGAGTGTCTGTCTGTCTGTCTGTCTGTCTGTCTGTCTGTCTGCTGTCTGTCTGTCTGTCTGCCTGCCTGCCTGCCTGCCTGCCTGCCTGCCTGTCTGTCTGTCTGTCTGTCTGTCTGTCTGTCTGTCTGCCTGCCTGCCTGCCTGCCTGCCTGCCTGCCTGCCTGCCTGCCTGCCTGCCTGCCTGTCTGTCTGTCTGTCTGTCTGTCTGTCTGTCTGCCTGCCTGCCTGCCTGCCTGTCTGTCTGTCTGTCTGTCTGCCTGCCTGCCTGCCTGTCTGTCTGTCTGTCTGTCTGTCTGTCTGTCTGCCTGCCTGTCTGTCTGTCTGTCTGCCTGCCTGCCTGCCTGTCTGTCTGTCTGTCTGCTGTCTGTCTGTCTGTCTGTCTGTGAAGGGAGCAGCGGAGTAGTGGGAGTGAACTTAGGTTGAAGATCAAGTTTGATGGTCCTCCACTGATGTCAGGCAGACAGACAGACGAGCTGGGTGTCATCAGTGTAGCTGTGGTAGGAAAAGCTCTGTGAGTGAATGAGAGCTGACAAGAGGAGGGAACCAGGACGTGGCCTTGAGGGACCCAGGGGTGAGAGGACAAGGTTCAGACAAGGTTCTTCTCCAAGTGACCCTGTAGCTGTCATGGAGGTAGGACGAGAGCAGAACCTGAGACACCGAGGTCCTGAGGGAGGAACAGAGATCTGGTTCCACTCTGGTTAAAAACATGAGCTGCACATTGAACTGCTCTGCTCTCATGTCACCACACAAACAACATTAATTCAAGTTATTTTCTTTTTGTAGCAGCAGAGTTCAAATGTGACTCTATAGAAACAGGCTTTGTGTAATATCACTGACCCTGCAAAGCTATTGAGACACACACACAGACACACACGTACACACAGACACATACACACTCAAACACACACACACACACACACACAAAGACACATGCACATTCAACACACACACACACGCTCACACAAAGATACAGGCACACACAAACACACAAACACACACGCAAACAAAAACATACACACACATAAAGAGACGTGCACACACAAAGCAGAATCAGCAGACACATGAGGACAAAGAGAAAACGTCGACGCAGCACAAACCTTTAAATCTCCTCTTTTGTCCTCAGGCTCTGGACCTGGCCCCTCGCTCGCCCCTCGCTCACCCCCTGCTGTATATATTGGGCTGTCCAACTTTCTCTCTGTGACACTGTGTGTGGGCTTGTGTGTCAGGTTGGACGACATCCAGTGAACAAACATGTCGCAGTATTCTGGAAAGGTGAGCATGATGAATCTCACACAGGAAACTGAAGTACTTTTTTAAAGTTTTGACTTGTATTATATTTCACAGTATTTCACCCTAACCCTCTTGTTCATTTGAAATCAATGAGTTGAATTTGTAATGAAGTTTGACTGATGCTCCATCTCACGTTTTTAAAACCTTTTTAAAAGATGAATTTAAAATCTTCTCTACAGATAAAACAGACGATGATTTTAAAATGTCTTGATGATTCTGCAGCTCGTGATTTTTTCTCTTATATTTTTTTAAACATGAAGCTGTGTTGTAATCAGGAAAAAGATGAAAGATTCCTTTAATTATATAATTGAATTTTAACCCGAGTGTAAGTTTAACACAACTTTTTATTTTCTCTGTCTGCTCTGAAATCATCTTTTCAACCTGTGACCTATCAACCGCTCAAAGTCGGGTCCAACATGTCGTTGCCATGATGTCAGTTTAGTCAGGGGCGGGTCGGCTCACTGTGACATCACCACTGAGGGCGTGGTTATAATTACAACAGAAAAACGTTGTTTGTTTTTCAGATCACCTTCTACGAGGGGAAGTGCTTCACCGGCAGGAAGCTGGAGGTCAGAGGCGACTGTGATAACTTCCAGGACCGCGGCTTCATGAACAGGTGACTTCAGAAAGACAGATTCCACTTTATGTCGTCATGGATGGACATACATTCTCATGATATAACATATGGAGGGGGCGGAGTTATGTGAGAAACGTTTTGCTACAGTTCACATGTAGAACGACACGTGTCCTCTGAACGTCCTCTTGTCGTTGGGGGGTGTGCCACAGGTGTGTATAAACAACACTCTGGATTCTAAAGTTCTGTAACGAAGCTCAGAGCGAATTCATCTGAACGTGAACACAGAGACTGAAAAGTGTATTTGTCAAACGTCCTTTAAACGAATGGCCGCGTCAGCTGGCGTAGCTACAACACTGACGTATCACAAAGTTTAGGTTTTTCTTCATATCAACTTAAAAGCACAGGGAACAACTTGATCGTGAAAATCCAGCAGGAAGCTTAGCTTAGCTTAGCGTGGAGAAGAAGCTTCACCTGACTCTTGTGTTTTCAGGGTGAACTCCATCCGAGTGGAGAGCGGCGCCTGGATCTGCTTCGACCATCCCGACTTTAAGGGCCAGCAGTACATCCTGGAGCACGGAGAGTACCCAGAGTTCCAGAGGTGGAACTCCCACAACGATCACATGGGATCCTGCAAACCCATCGGCATGGTACACGCCTCTGACAGGGTTCCTGCAGTCTTTGTGTCATGTCATGTCATTAAGCCGCCACTTTATGCAAAGCCATCATGAGTTCTGCATCTTGCCCAAGGGCACTTTGGCATCGGCTGGGATTAGAGCAGCCGACCTTCTGGTGGGAGGACGACAGCCTTTAATATGATGTAATCCATCAGGTCCCAGATTCTCCTGAAATAATCCTGCTCCTCAGAGGATGAGAAGAAGATGTAGCTTGTTACTAAATCTTTTCTTTTCAGTCAACTGATCACAAATCATATTTTTAAATGGTGGATGGAAACACACCTGTTTAAATTTAAAATAGAAACAATAAAATGTTTCAATGGATTTGCTGAAAACAACATAGGACACATTTCAAGTGACTTTGTGTCGGAAGGTTTTCTAACCAGAACAATGTCCGGTATCAGAGAGCATTCAGGCCGTGTCTCACTTCCTGTCTCACTTCCTGCCCCCCCCCCCCCCCCCTCAGCACGGAGAGCACTATCGCATCGAGCTGTTCGACGGCTGTAACTTCTCCGGTCAGTGCGTGGAGATCTGCGACGACTGCCCCTTCCTGCAGAGCCGCGGCCTCGCCAAGAACTGCATCAACTCGGTCAAGGTGTACGGAGACGGAGCGTGAGTTCAGCACTGTCTGTGTGTGTGTGTCAATGTGTGTGTGTCAATGTGTGTGTGTCTGTGTGTGTGTCTGTGTGTGTGTCAGAGTGTGTGAACAACGCTGGACTCGGTTACAATGAGCAGAGTCATCCATTACTTCTTCATATTGATGTTGTCTTCTCCGTCTGCAGCTGGGTGATGTACGAGGAGCCCAACTTCCGTGGGCGGATGTACATCGTGGAGCGCGGCGACTACAACAGCCACAACGAGTGGCAGGCGCAGAACGCCAACGTGCAGTCCGTCCGCCGGGTGGTCAACTACTTCTAAGCCCCGCCCCCTGAGAGCAGCCACTGGCCTCGTGTACAAAAATAAACCAGACTGAACGAAGAAAAGAGATTTTTTATCAAACACGGTTTCACTCTGGTTTTATGTCCCACTGATGATTTACACTGGGTATGAACTGGGTATGAACTGGGTATTAACTGGGTATAAACTGGATATGAACTGGATATGAACTGGGTATTAACTGGGTATTAACTGGGTATGAACTGGGTATGGACTGGGTATAAGCTGGGTATGAACTGGGTATATACTGGGTATTAACTGGGTATAAACTTGATATGAACTGGGTATGAACTGGGTATAAACTGGGTATGGACTGGGTATAAACTGGGTATTAACTGGGTATAAACTGGATATGAACTGGATATGAACTGGGTATTAACTGGGTATTAACTGGGTATGAACTGGGTATGGACTGGGTATAAGCTGGGTATGAACTGGGTATATACTGGGTATTAACTGGGTATAAACTGGATATGAACTGGGTATGAACTGGGTATAAACTGGGTATGGACTGGGTATAAACTGGGTATTAACTGGGTATGAACTGGGTATTAACTGGGTATTAACTGGGTATGAACTGGGTATTAACTGGGTATAAACTGGGTATGAACTGGATATGAACTGGGTATTAACTGGGTATTAACTGGGTATGAACTGGGTATGGACTGGGTATAAGCTGGGTATGAACTGGGTATATACTGGGTATTAACTGGGTATAAACTGGATATGAACTGGGTATGAACTGGGTATAAACTGGGTATGGACTGGGTATAAACTGGGTATTAACTGGGTATAAACTGGGTATGAACTGGGTATGAACTGGGTATTAACTGGGTATAAACTGGATATGAACTGGATATGAACTGGGTATTAACTGGGTATTAACTGGGTATGAACTGGGTATTAACTGGGTATAAACTGGGTATGAACTGGGTATGGACTGGGTATGGACTGGGTATAAACTGGGTATTAACTGGGTATAAACTGGGTATGAACTGGGTATGGACTGGGTATAAGCTGGGTATCAACTGGGTATATACTGGGTATAAACTGGGTATGAACTGGGTATGGACTGGGTATTAACTGGGTATAAACTGGATATGAACTGGGTATGAACTGGGTATAAACTGGGTATGGACTGGGTATAAACTGGGTATTAACTGGGTATAAACTGGGTATGAACTGGGTATGAACTGGATATGAACTGGGTATGAACTGGGTATGAACTGGGTATAAACTGGATATTAACTGGGTATGAACTGGGTATTAACTGGGTAACAACTGGGTATGAACTGGGTATGAACTGGGTATAAACTGGGTATGAACTGGGTATGAACTGGGTATTAACTGGGTATGAATTGGGTATAAACTGGGTATTAACTGGGTATAAACTGGGTATGAACTGGGTATAAACTGGGTATGAACTGGGTATGGACTGGGTATAAGCTGGGTATGAACTGGGTATATACTGGGTATTAACTGGGTAGGAACTGGATATAAACTGGGTATGAACTGGGTATTAACTGGGTATATACTGGGTATTAACTGGGTATAAGCTGGGTATGAACTGAGTATTAGCTGGGTATAAACTGGGTATTAACTGGATATGAACTGGGTATGAACTGGGTATAAACTGGGTATGAACTGGGTATTAACTGGATATGAACTGGGTATAAACTGGGTATAAGCTGGGTATGAACGGGGTATTAACTGGGTATATACTGGGTATTAACTGGATATGAACTGGGTATTAACTGGGTATAAACTGAATATGAACTGGGTATTAACTGGGTATAAACTGGGTATGAACTGGGTATTAACTGGGTATATACTGGGTATTAACTGGGTATAAGCTGGGTATGAACTGAGTATTAGCTGGGTATAAACTGGGTATTAACTGGATATGAACTGGGTATGAACTGGGTATAAACTGGGTATGAACTGGGTATTAACTGGATATGAACTGGGTATAAACTGGGTATAAGCTGGGTATTAACGGGGTATTAACTGGGTATATACTGGGTATTAACTGGATATGAACTGGGTATTAACTGGGTATAAACTGGATATGAACTGGGTATTAACTGGGTATGAACTGGGTATGAACTGAGTATTAGCTGGGTATATACTGGGTATTAACTGGATATGAACTGGGTATTAACTGAGTATTAGCTGGGTATATACTGGGTATTAACTGGATATGAACTGGGTATAAGCTGGGTATGAACTGAGTATTAGCTGGGTATATACTGGGTATAAACTGGGTATAAACTGGGTATAAACTGGGTATAAACTGGGTATTAACTGGATACAAACTGGATATTAACTGAGTATTAGCTGGGTATATACTGGGTATTAACTGGATATGAACTGGGTATTAACTGAGTATTAGCTGGGTATATATTGGGTATAAACTGGATATTAACTGGGTGTAAACTGGATATTAACTAGATATTAACTGGGTATATACTGGATATTAACTAGATATTAACTGGATATTAACTGGGTATAAACTGGATTTGTTAGTTTAGCTCCGCTAGCCTGCAGTCAAGATAGATAGAAAAGTTGTTTGAGCTATGTGTCTGTCTAATCATTTTGCTTTAATGCTGTATTATAGGCAACCTCTTTGTGTTGCGCTGAGTGCTAAAGCCTGTGAAATGGATTTGAAATAGGATTTCTAGTCTTGATGACTCAAAGCTCTTTACATTACAGTTTTTTACATTCACCCATTCACACACACATTCATACAGTGCATCTATTAGCAGCACTTTGATATTCTATGGGGGGGGCCATTCAGGATTCAGCATCTTGCCCGAGGACACTTTGGCATGCAGATGGGGAAGACTGGGGATTGAACTGCCGACCTTCAGGTTGGAGGACGGCCGCTCTACCCCTCAGCCACAGCCGCCCGTAGTATATCTTACTGGTCTATATAGACCCAATGCTTATTATAATCAGCTACCTCTATTCTTGTGACGGTGACATGACGTCATACAAAAATGCCCCACCAGAAATTTCAGGCTAAAATTGCCACTGGATCAAATTAAAAGTTTGCAGCTCTAAGTTCAGGTGTGAACGCACTCAGATCAGAGACCCAATCAACACACACACACACACCTAAACACACACACACACACCCCTACACACACTCATACATCACCACATGTTGATACTGTCGTTGCGTATTCATTTATCCTAAATATGAGAAGAGCTGAACTCTGTTTGGTTCTATCAAGTTCTCATTTAGAAAGCAATGAAAGGTATGAAAAGTTCACAGAAAAACAATGGGCATCCAACACACTACCCCGGATCTCCAGCAGGGGGGAGTCTCGAGTCGCAAAACAATGTCACTGTGTCCGACCTCCAGAACCTATCAGTGATGTAAAATTAATCCAAGGGAGTAATATTTTAATATAAAAAGTTAGAAATGAGAACAAGTAAAAGATTTATTATGAACACTACGCAGCAAAGGTTATTTATAAATCATTTGTGTGAAGGTCATTATCTGGCTAAAGCTATTCATTCCCCCCCCCCATCTTTATTGTTCAGTTCCAGCTCTAATGCCTCATCACACACACACACACACACACACACAGAGAAGCTCATATTTAAAATCCCAACAACACCTGACTCCAGGTGTGAAGGGAACACTTCACATATGCTACGTAAGATGGATGACGAAACGCGAGACCTCCTCCTGACGTCATCACGTCGGTCCACAGTCTCGAGCTGAAGACGTGACGTTGACGGCGGATCCTCACCACAGACCGTGTATTCATATAGGTTATATATTCGTACATAGTATATTTATATATTCGTATCTATCGCCAGATGTTAGTGGTCTCGTGCTGAAACACGGAGGTAAGTCACAGAAAAACAAACTCAGACGCCATCTTTGTCTGGAGCGAACAGTAACTGCGTCGTTCAGACACAGACTGCTTGTTTGTGTTGTCAAAACGTGCGCGTGTTGTTGTTCATGTCGTGACTCAAATGTTCCGTTCACTGTCTACGTCATAAACGTCACCGTGACTCTGTGTGTATTAACGTCTCTGAGCTGATGCTCCTGTGAACGTGACATGAACTCAGACCGTGAACGTCTCACGGTGCAGCTGAAGCTCTGTGGTGCCTTCACGGAACATCTGTTTACAACAGGGACTCCTACATTTCCCATCATGCATCTGCCACCTTTTCACCCTCTAAATAATTATAATTTTACTCAGTAACACTCAGCTGCGTTACATTAATGAGTGTAATGGAGTATTTTTTTTTTATTTAAAAGGCTTTATTTTATTTTAAAGTCAAAACTATAACAACTGATTATTAAGAATTCATTGTAAAGTAATGACATTTTTTTCATGGTTTCAGTTTCTTTAAACTTCAAAGTAAAATGTTAAGTGCTGATTTCCCATCAGTCAACGAGTAATGATTAAGTACTTATATTTGAATAAAGTATAATAACAACATAATAATAATGTGTGTACGATTTTATGTTCAGTACTTTTACCTGTGAAACGATACATTTTCTTTTATAGTCAACATGTTTCTTTGAGTCTTTAATCGTAGAAAAATCCAATGTGAGCAGTGATTTGGTTTCTCTCCACCTCCTCTCCTCTCCACCTCCTCTCCACCTCCTCCCCACCTCCTCTCCTCTCCACCTCCTTCGTGTTGTTCTGTCCTGTTGTTTCCAGACAGGATGGCGGAGCAGAACACGGAGGCTAAGCTGAAGAACCTGCTGAAGCAGGAGAAGATCCAGCTCTGGAATCCTCCGTACACGGTGGAGGATGAAGGACTCGAGCCGCAGCACGTTCAGGTCGACAGGAAACTCACAGCAACACGCTAACGCCACTGAGCTGCTCAGACTCCACTGTGTGATCACAAGCTATGTAAAAACAGCAATTGATTCATTAAAGGAATTATTAAAAGGTATCATTTTAGAGTAAAACTGCTTATATAAATTCAATGTTAATAAATATCAAAATCCTAACAGATGAAAATGGATGTTATCCATCAAAGTACAATGGAAACATTGAAAGCTTTGTTATTGAAAATAAAAAAACATACATAAATACAAAAAAACAATACATAGTTATATATATACATAATATAACATATTATATTGTCTATATCAGAGTTCACAGTGTTATAAATTATCATGGTGATTTATTTTTTTACAGCAGGAGCTGGCGGAGCGTTTCGCCGCCCTGCTGTTCCTGCCGGTGTCGGAGGTGGGCGGGGCTCTGGAGTCCATCAGAGTTCAGACAGTGAAGAGGAGCAAAGGAAACCAGACGTACAGGGAGACCAACGTGGCCACGCTGGAGCTGCTGCTGCCCAGAAGCAGCAGGAAGGTACGGCTCTGTCCTCCAGCCTCTCAGGTAGACACCAACTGAGACTGTGTAAACAATGTTCTCCTCCTGATTGGTTCTTATCAGTTACAAAACTCAATCCAACATTCACGGCCGCTAAATCCTTCTTAAACCTTTTCAATCAAACATATGAATCTTTATTGTCCCAAACACGTTCTCTAAAATGTGTGTTTGTTTTCAAAATCCAAAGTCAAAGAAGAACTACCTGGAGACAAGGCTGGACGTGTGTGTCCAGGAGGTGGTGGACAGGTACACACACACACACTCACACCCACACACACACACACACACACACAGTGTGCAGCTTTGCTGAGTGTGTTTGTTTCTCTGTCATAGAATCGACCAGGAGTTCGGCCTCAGACACATCAAACTGATCCTGAACGGTAGAACTCTGAGTCCACGTGAGTAAAGATTGATCCCATGTGCTTCATTCATCCCTCAGGGACATTTTTGGGGACTGAAATGCTGTGGACACGTTAGCTTCTATATTTACAAACAAGTTACAAAGCAGCACCAACTCTATTTATTTTGAAATGTTAAATAAAATAAAATATTCCACACACACATAGCACGTAGCACATATTGCGCCATCCCATAATAAAACCCCCAAAAACTGTTGCACATTTCCAGCATCATCAGCAGCATTACACACAAAACTCTTAGATGTTGAATATTGTTTCTGATAATATAAAAATGAGTGAAGCTCATCAATGTGTGTGTCCCGTCAGACGAGCGTCTGGACGAGCAGGGCGTGAAGAACCACAGTAAAGTGATGGTGCTGAAGGTGAGCGATGCCGAGCTGAAGCAACTGATGAGTGAAGAGGAGCAGAGGAGGAACCAACAGAGTGAGAACCTCCAGAGGACGCAGAAGGGCTTCCAGATCCTGTCCGAGAGAGGTGCGTCCAATCGGAGAGAACGTTCTGCTGAGATTAATCTGAGAGAACCTTCTGCCATATGAAGTAAATAATCCTCTGTCCCTCTCTCCTTGATGATCGTTCTCCTCTCAGACGGCAGCGAGGACTCCAGTAACGTTCCGTTCCTGGAGATCGCCGACCAGAAGGGAAACCCGCTGAAGATCCCACACAGGGAGAGGAAGGTACACACCACGTTACTTTACACTTTGAGCTGACACGTTCATCTAAAGTTACACTAAGTGCATCAACCATGAGGAACAACCAGATCAACTGGTAACCAGTGAAGGGAGCGGAGGAGTGTGAGTGACCTCAGGTTAAAGACCAGTGGAGCTGCTGGTTTCTGGATGAGCTGCAGAGGTCCAGGAGGGAGGGGCAGTAGTCTAGGTGTGAGGTGACCAGAGTCTAGACCAGAACCTGGACCAGAACCTTCTGAGTGAGAAGGGGACGTGCTCTCCTGATGTTGTGCAGCATGGCCCTACAGGGACGGGTTGAGGCAGTTATATTGGCAGGAAGGGAGAGTTGACTCATATTCCCAGTTTGTCTCATAGATGTTAACATGGAGCCTCTTCCTCTGTTCCTAACTCAAGAGTCAATTAGAAACTTTGTGATCAGTGAACACACAAACACACACTTCACGTCTGTCTGTGTGTGTCTGTGTGTGTGTGAAGGCTCTGATCCTGGCCATGGGTTTCCATGAGAAAGGTCGTTCTCTGATGAAGAGGAAACAGTATGATGACGCTCTCTGTCACCTGCTGCAGGCCGACCAGCAGTTCAGGTACCCCCATCTGACATCATCACCTCTGACATCATCCTCTCTGACATCATCCTCTCTGACGCCATCATGTGTGACATCATCATGTGTGACATCGTCTGTAGAAAGGTTCTGATTGTCTGGAGGAGAAGTCTGAGGTGTTTCCACTCACAGCGAGTTTAGTCTTAAACAAATCATTTCCAAGATGTCTCTAATATTCTAAAGAAGGAAAAAGGTTAGAAACCACAGGCTCCGCCTCTTCTGACCTTGAGTGACAAACCTGATAGATAACTGTCCACACGTAGCCCCGCCCAACATCTGACAAACCAATCAACAGCTCTAATCATCAATTCAAACATTCATCAAATCAAATCAATTCATCAATTAAACCAAACACACAATGTAAATATGTCCTTTGTGTGTTTAATCATCTTCATACTGTGTGTGTGTGTGTCTGTGTGCGTCTGTGTGTGTGTGTGTGTGTGTCTGTGTTTGTGTGTGTGTGTGTCTGTGTTTGTGTGTGTGTTTGTGTGTGTGTGTGTGTGTGTGTGTGTGTGAGCAGTGTGTGTGGCTCCGCTCTCCTCAGCTCAGTGGATAACTTCTCGGTCCTGCAGCTGGACATCGTGTGGTGCTATCGAGCTCTGGAGGCTCTGGCGTGTCTGGAGGACGGGCGCAGTCGGCTGCAGCAGGCGGAGGACGGCTTCCTGCGGTGCTACGGAGCGCGGCAGGAGCGACTGCTCATGATCAAGGTGACTCGCTGCAGGACGCTACTCAAATACTTTGGTTTGACTGCTTTGTTCGGGTTTACTGCAAATGAATAAAAGAGTTGTGACAGTTTGGAGCTGTGGTTTTATCAGAGTCATCAACACATCAGGGTCCACACGAATCATAACAAGGTGGTCTCTCTACAGAGCACCTCCTCTTCCTCTGCTCAGCCACTCACCTGGTCAGCTCCTCTGAGCACCTCCTCTTCCTCTGCTCAGCCACTCACCTGGTCAGCTCCTCTGAGCACCTCCTCTTCCTCTGCTCAGCCACTCACCTGGTCAGCTCCTCTGAGCACCTCCTCTTCCTCTGCTCAGCCACTCACCTGGTCAGCTCCTCTGAGCACCTCCTCTTCCTCTGCTCAGCCACTCACCTGGTCAGCTCCTCTGAGCACCTCCTCTTCCTCTGCTCAGCCACTCACCTGGTCAGCTCCTCTGAGCACCTCCTCTTCCTCTGCTCAGCCACTCACCTGGTCAGCTCCTCTGAGCACCTCCTCTTCCTCTGCTCAGCCACTCACCTGGTCAGCTCCTCTGAGCACCTCCTCTTCCTCTGCTCAGCCACTCACCTGGTCAGCTCCTCTGAGCACCTCCTCTTCCTCTGCTCAGCCACTCACCTGGTCAGCTCCTCGGAGCACCTGCTCTTCCTCTGCTCAGCCACTCACCTGGTCAGCTCCTCTGAGCACCTCCTCTTCCTCTGCTCAGCCACTCACCTGGTCAGCTCCTCTGAGCACCTCCTCTTCCTCTGCTCAGCCACTCACCTGGTCAGCTCCTCTGAGCACCTCCTCTTCCTCTGCTCAGCCACTCACCTGGTCAGCTCCTCTGAGCACCTCCTCTTCCTCTGCTCAGCCACTCACCTGGTCAGCTCCTCTGAGCACCTCCTCTTCCTCTGCTCAGCCACTCACCTGGTCAGCTCCTCTGAGCACCTCCTCTTCCTCTGCTCAGCCACTCACCTGGTCAGCTCCTCTGAGCACCTCCTCTTCCTCTGCTCAGCCACTCACCTGGTCAGCTCCTCTGAGCACCTCCTCTTCCTCTGCTCAGCCACTCACCTGGTCAGCTCCTCGGAGCACCTGCTCTTCCTCTGCTCAGCCACTCACCTGGTCAGCTCCTCTGAGCACCTCCTCTTCCTCTGCTCAGCCACTCACCTGGTCAGCTCCTCTGAGCACCTCCTCTTCCTCTGCTCAGCCACTCACCTGGTCAGCTCCTCTGAGCACCTCCTCTTCCTCTGCTCAGCCACTCACCTGGTCAGCTCCTCTGAGCACCTCCTCTTCCTCTGCTCAGCCACTCACCTGGTCAGCTCCTCTGAGCACCTCCTCTTCCTCTGCTCAGCCACTCACCTGGTCAGCTCCTCTGAGCACCTCCTCTTCCTCTGCTCAGCCACTCACCTGGTCAGCTCCTCTGAGCACCTCCTCTTCCTCTGCTCAGCCACTCACCTGGTCAGCTCCTCTGAGCACCTCCTCTTCCTCTGCTCAGCCACTCACCTGGTCAGCTCCTCTGAGCACCTCCTCTTCCTCTGCTCAGCCACTCACCTGGTCAGCTCCTCTGAGCACCTCCTCTTCCTCTGCTCAGCCACTCACCTGGTCAGCTCCTCTGAGCACCTCCTCTTCCTCTGCTCAGCCACTCACCTGGTCAGCTCCTCTGAGCACCTCCTCTTCCTCTGCTCAGCCACTCACCTGGTCAGCTCCTCTGAACACCTCCTCATCCTCTGCTCAGCCACTCACCTGGTCAGCTCCTCTGAGCACCTCCTCTTCCTCTGCTCAGCCACTCACCTGGTCAGCTCCTCTGAGCACCTCCTCTTCCTCTGCTCAGCCACTCACCTGGTCAGCTCCTCTGAGCACCTCCTCTTCCTCTGCTCAGCCACTCACCTGGTCAGCTCCTCTGAGCACCTCCTCTTCCTCTGCTCAGCCACTCACCTGGTCAGCTCCTCTGAGCACCTCCTCTTCCTCTGCTCAGCCACTCACCTGGTCAGCTCCTCTGAGCACCTCCTCTTCCTCTGCTCAGCCACTCACCTGGTCAGCTCCTCTGAGCACCTCCTCTTCCTCTGCTCAGCCACTCACCTGGTCAGCTCCTCTGAGCACCTCCTCTTCCTCTGCTCAGCCACTCACCTGGTCAGCTCCTCTGAGCACCTCCTCTTCCTCTGCTCAGCCACTCACCTGGTCAGCTCCTCTGAGCACCTCCTCTTCCTCTGCTCAGCCACTCACCTGGTCAGCTCCTCTGAACACCTCCTCTTCCTCTGCTCAGCCACTCACCTGGTCAGCTCCTCTGAGCACCTCCTCTTCCTCTGCTCAGCCACTCACCTGGTCAGCTCCTCTGAGCACCTCCTCTTCCTCTGCTCAGCCACTCACCTGGTCAGCTCCTCTGAGCACCTCCTCTTCCTCTGCTCAGCCACTCACCTGGTCAGCTCCTCTGAGCACCTCCTCTTCCTCTGCTCAGCCACTCACCTGGTCAGCTCCTCTGAGCACCTCCTCTTCCTCTGCTCAGCCACTCACCTGGTCAGCTCCTCTGAGCACCTCCTCTTCCTCTGCTCAGCCACTCACCTGGTCAGCTCCTCTGAGCACCTCCTCTTCCTCTGCTCAGCCACTCACCTGGTCAGCTCCTCTGAGCACCTCCTCTTCCTCTGCTCAGCCACTCACCTGGTCAGCTCCTCTGAGCACCTCCTCTTCCTCTGCTCAGCCACTCACCTGGTCAGCTCCTCTGAGCACCTCCTCTTCCTCTGCTCAGCCACTCACCTGGTCAGCTCCTCTGAGCACCTCCTCTTCCTCTGCTCAGCCACTCACCTGGTCAGCTCCTCTGAGCACCTCCTCTTCCTCTGCTCAGCCACTCACCTGGTCAGCTCCTCTGAGCACCTCCTCTTCCTCTGCTCAGCCACTCACCTGGTCAGCTCCTCTGAGCACCTCCTCTTCCTCTGCTCAGCCACTCACCTGGTCAGCTCCTCTGAGCACCTCCTCTTCCTCTGCTCAGCCACTCACCTGGTCAGCTCCTCTGAGCACCTCCTCTTCCTCTGCTCAGCCACTCACCTGGTCAGCTCCTCTGAGCACCTCCTCTTCCTCTGCTCAGCCACTCACCTGGTCAGCTCCTCGGAGCACCTCCTCTTCCTCTGCTCAGCCACTCACCTGGTCAGCTCCTCTGAGCACCTCCTCTTCCTCTGCTCAGCCACTCACCTGGTCAGCTCCTCTGAGCACCTCCTCTTCCTCTGCTCAGCCACTCACCTGGTCAGCTCCTCTGAGCACCTCCTCTTCCTCTGCTCAGCCACTCACCTGGTCAGCTCCTCTGAGCACCTCCTCTTCCTCTGCTCAGCCACTCACCTGGTCAGCTCCTCTGAGCACCTCCTCTTCCTCTGCTCAGCCACTCACCTGGTCAGCTCCTCGGAGCACCTGCTCTTCCTCTGCTCAGCCACTCACCTGGTCAGCTCCTCTGAGCACCTCCTCTTCCTCTGCTCAGCCACTCACCTGGTCAGCTCCTCTGAGCACCTCCTCTTCCTCTGCTCAGCCACTCACCTGGTCAGCTCCTCTGAGCACCTCCTCTTCCTCTGCTCAGCCACTCACCTGGTCAGCTCCTCGGAGCACCTGCTCTTCCTCTGCTCAGCCACTCACCTGGTCAGCTCCTCTGAGCACCTCCTCTTCCTCTGCTCAGCCACTCACCTGGTCAGCTCCTCTGAGCACCTCCTCTTCCTCTGCTCAGCCACTCACCTGGTCAGCTCCTCTGAGCACCTCCTCTTCCTCTGCTCAGCCACTCACCTGGTCAGCTCCTCTGAGCACCTCCTCTTCCTCTGCTCAGCCACTCACCTGGTCAGCTCCTCTGAGCACCTCCTCTTCCTCTGCTCAGCCACTCACCTGGTCAGCTCCTCTGAGCACCTCCTCTTCCTCTGCTCAGCCACTCACCTGGTCAGCTCCTCTGAGCACCTCCTCTTCCTCTGCTCAGCCACTCACCTGGTCAGCTCCTCTGAGCACCTCCTCTTCCTCTGCTCAGCCACTCACCTGGTCAGCTCCTCTGAGCACCTCCTCTTCCTCTGCTCAGCCACTCACCTGGTCAGCTCCTCTGAGCACCTCCTCTTCCTCTGCTCAGCCACTCACCTGGTCAGCTCCTCTGAGCACCTCCTCTTCCTCTGCTCAGCCACTCACCTGGTCAGCTCCTCTGAGCACCTCCTCTTCCTCTGCTCAGCCACTCACCTGGTCAGCTCCTCTGAGCACCTCCTCTTCCTCTGCTCAGCCACTCACCTGGTCAGCTCCTCGGAGCACCTCCTCTTCCTCTGCTCAGCCACTCACCTGGTCAGCTCCTCTGAGCACCTCCTCTTCCTCTGCTCAGCCACTCACCTGGTCAGCTCCTCTGAGCACCTCCTCTTCCTCTGCTCAGCCACTCACCTGGTCAGCTCCTCTGAGCACCTCCTCTTCCTCTGCTCAGCCACTCACCTGGTCAGCTCCTCTGAGCACCTCCTCTTCCTCTGCTCAGCCACTCACCTGGTCAGCTCCTCTGAGCACCTCCTCTTCCTCTGCTCAGCCACTCACCTGGTCAGCTCCTCTGAGCACCTCCTCTTCCTCTGCTCAGCCACTCACCTGGTCAGCTCCTCTGAGCACCTCCTCTTCCTCTGCTCAGCCACTCACCTGGTCAGCTCCTCTGAGCACCTCCTCTTCCTCTGCTCAGCCACTCACCTGGTCAGCTCCTCTGAGCACCTCCTCTTCCTCTGCTCAGCCACTCACCTGGTCAGCTCCTCGGAGCACCTGCTCTTCCTCTGCTCAGCCACTCACCTGGTCAGCTCCTCTGAGCACCTCCTCTTCCTCTGCTCAGCCACTCACCTGGTCAGCTCCATCACCAGCGTGCAATGCATCCTGGGACATGTTGTCCTGGGAGGGATCTGCTCATGGAGCGGTGCTCGGGAACGAAGGGATGCATTTGAAGTGGGACAGTGTGGCTGCTCAGCTGTGATGCAATTGGTCTTCATCTTTGCTAGAGGAGATAATTTATCATCACTCGACTGTGTGTGTGTGTGTGTGTGTGTGTGTCTCATCAGGGTAACACAGGCAGAGAGGAGGTGTTGTTTCTCCGGTTGTACCTCCTCCAGAGTCTCCTCTCCTACATCGAAGGAAACGACATTCAGGCGCGACACCAGCTGACCAAAGTGAGTTCAGCGTGTGAAGGAGCGCTTGTTTTTCACAGCAGCAGCTCATCAGAACCTGAACGTGTCTGAACCGGTGTTTTCAGGTGGAGTCTCTGTTCAGTCATTTGTGTCTGGACTCAGAGAAAATGGCTCAGCTGATGGCGCTGGGCTTCTCGGAGAGAGAAGCTCGACTGGGGCTCCGAGCCTGTCAGGGCGACCTGCCGGAGGCCGCCATCCACATCAGCACCCGCAGACAGGTGACCCCTGACCCTGGAACTTACAGGTCAAGGCTTTAGGCTCTGGATCTGGTGTGTCTTTGGATCCATGATGATTCTCTTCATTTTTAATTTGTGTGTTTCCCAGGAGCGAGAGGAGCTGAAGCAGAGGGAGAGGCAGAAGAGGAGCAGGAGGACGGAGGACATCTCTGCCCTGGCCGAGCTGGGATACTCCAGGAGAGACGCTGCCCGGGCGCTGCACCGCGCGGACGGAGACGTGAACAAGGCGTGTGAGGTCAGCTTCCTTTGTGAATGAATCTTCTGAGGAGACCTTTTGATAACTTTAATAGATGAAGGGCCGACCAGTGCGTGATTTCTCCTTATGGTCAGCAGCCCACCATCTTGTGTGTATAAACATTCTGCCTCGTGATGTTGGACACCAACGCTTTTCTGCTTCTGGGCCATCTCCAGATCCTCCAGGACGCCAGTCAGGCTGCTCAGGCGACCAATGACAGCAGAGGGGGGGTGGCGAGTCCAGAGAAGGTGGAGCAGGTACGTCACAGCAGCTCGTTCTCAAACAGACTTCAGTGATTCACAGCCAATGATTCCACTAAGACACACTGGTTCCTCTTGATTGGTTCTTATCAGTCACATGACTCGACTTCCTGCGTTGAATACAAAGCGTCGCTCACACTTCCTGTCAGTAACAGCTTCACCTCGTTGTCGCTCAGAGAAAAGAATAATCACAATCTACTTCCTGTTTATATGGATCGTGATCACATGACCAGTGTGGTGTATGGTCATGTGACATGTGTTTAAGTTGTGGACAGAGATTGTTATGAAAGTGAAAATGAAAAATGAAGTGACTTCATCTCCACGTCTCAGTTTCTGTATGTCCAGAAACACAAACCTCAGATGTGAAGTAAGAGCTGTGACCTCTGACCTCTGACATGTGTGTCTCTGCAGTTGTTGTACTTGGGTTTCGAGAGGGACGCGTCTGAAGCAGCTCTCACTCTGATGGATGGAGATGTCCAATCAGCTGCTCAGTTCCTGCTGGACAACCAGGGTGTCCTCTCCCCGCCCTCCTCCTCCCCCTCCACAGAGGAGCCCAGCACCTCCTCCTCCACCTCCACAGAGGAGCCCAGCACCTCCTCCAGCACAATAGGTAAAACAGGCCTGTCCTGCTGATCCCAGCTCAGTCTCCCAGAGCAGAGCCAGCTGTTAGCTGTTAGCTCTTCAGTCGTGTGACGTTTGAATGACACAGATCAAAGTGTTCCTGATGAGAGGAGTTTGTTTCAGAGGACGAGGAGCTGGTGAGTGAAGTGCTGGAGGATCTGTCTCGTCACGAGGAGGATTATCTGGACCTGACGCTGGAGGAGGAGAGCGAGCTCATCAACACCATGAAGACGTTCCTGAGCCGAGGGGCCGCACACACCATGTGACGCACACAGACACACTAACAGTGCGTTTTCTCCTGCTTCATTCTGACAGAGATCTTGAGATTGTGGCCCCTCTTCTGATTTCATGTGTTTCAATGTTTGGTTTGAGGGAAGCCACAGAATCATGAACACAAATTATATTTACAACTTGACAAATCTGCACTAGTTAAACAAAGCAGCGCTCTTCAGGGAGAAGAAGCTCATATTTTTTGATAAATCAAAGGATCAACTTGTGTTTTCTTTTAAAAAAATCTGCTGATTTAAAGAGAAAGTTCGTGTTTGGGAAAGTTTGTATTTTCTGTTGAAGAAGAAGAAACACTTATTTAAATAAAATGTTCATGTTGAGTTTCATTTTGATTGAGCCAATAAACATTTGAATGTTCTTTATATAAAGAAAATAAATAACTGTATATAAAGATGATGAGTGTTTCTATATAAAGACAACATGTCTGAACATCTGCTTAATTCATCATGTCACCCCGGGGGAAGTGGAGGATTATACATGGAGCTGGTTTCAGCTCCTGTTGGAAGAAGCAGCTTTATGTCAGCTGTGTGGAGGTGCTGGAGTCCAGGAGACGAGGAGGACTGAGGAGTCCAGGAGACCAGGAGGACTGAGGAGACCAGCGGGACTGAGGACTCCAGGAGACCAGGAGGACTGAGGAGTCCAGGAGACCAGGAGGACTGAGGAGTCCAGGAGACCAGGAGGACTGAGGAGTCCAGGAGACCAGCGGGACTGAGGAGTCCAGGAGACCAGGAGGACTGAGGAGTCCAGGAGACCAGCGGGACTGAGGACTCCAGGAGACCAGGAGGACTGAGGAGTCCAGGAGACCAGGAGGACTGAGTAGTTCCGGGCAGGTGGAGGGTCCTGTATAAACCTCCTGTTGACAGATGGGTGGTGACCTCCAGTGGTTATACATGGAGCTGCAGCTGGACCCGAGCAAAGGGGGATGTGGTTTCTGTAGTGATGGGGAGTCTAGAGCAGGGGTCTTCAACTAAAACTGAAAGAGGTCCAGACATCAACCCTCCTCCCCTTCTGGGGTCCGGATAATTAGAGACATACAAATATGGGCTCAGACTAAATCATCTGAATTAACATTTTATTGCACAAGGTTGCTTTTGTAAAAATGCAAAATCAAACACAAACTGGCAAAGACACAACGCCTACTCTAGTCAAACATTGAACAAAGTGGAACTAGGGCTCGTTGTAGCACTCGGGCCCGAGCACCTGAAGCGTGCAGCGGCTGGTGGAGCGAGCGATCGATGACCAAGAGCACGTCACTTCCTGCGTTCGTCATGTGATGTCGATGCTCGCCTGCTAATTGCTCATTACGGTCCAAACTATCAAATAACACATCACACTGTGAAAACCTTGTGTAAATCGAATGATATCTGTAAAAATTGTCACACTGATCAGTAGGTGGCGCTATGACCCTGAACTGATTTTAATATATGGAGCTGTTCAGGTCAGGATTGTGGTCACAGGTCAGTAGTTCGGAGCCGGTTGGATAATGCGCAGTGGATTAAAAAATGTACTTCCTGTTTCCTGGTGAATCAGTTGGCAGTAAGTTTAATCAAACTCTGACGCCACGCGACGGTCACATGGTGTGACGTCAGTCGATCTCTAAATCAGTTTTTATCTCCATCTGGTTGTGATGACACTCATCTCAATTTGAAGTTGATCTGATGAAAGCCCTGGGACAAGTACGTCAAAGTAATGCTGAATATGGTCAAAATGGCCACTAAATGCAAAATGGCGTGCTTCCTGTTGCAGAATGCTCCTTTAGACCATCTTTCATTTCTGGTCCAGACACACCGCTGTCCCTATTTTGGTGAAGGTCGGTGAGGGGGAAACCTAGGGGCTGGTTCCAGGGGGCGCTGTTGAGCCATTTTGCCACGCCCCATTCAAATGACTCCAGTATACTTGATGTGGATTGGCCCAACAGGAGCTGGAGCTCCGCCTCAACCAGCTGACCTCACAGGGCAGCAGGAGGTCAGGTCTTCTGAAGGATGATGAAGTGATCAGTGTCATCACAGAACCTCTGCATCCTGAGAGAGTAGAGCACAGAGCAGACTGTGGATCAGTGTGATCTCTCACTCAGTGATCTGAGGAGAGGTCTGGATCGTCCTCTCTCACTCCACTCACTGCTCCTCGTCCTTCACCTCCATCAGAGTGATGGACAGATCCTTCATTCTGATCCCTCTGTGTTCACGTTTGTCTCATAGTGAAGAAGATGTCTTCCCCTGTGGTGTGTGTTGAAGTGCTGTGATGCCTAAATGTCCTCACAGGACTCTGTCCTCTCTGTCCTCTCTGTCCTCTCTGTCCTCTCTGTCCTCTCTGTCCTGTCTGTCCTCTCTGTCCTGTCTGTCCTCTCTGTCCTCTCTGTCCTGTCTGTCCTCTCTGTCCTGTCTGTCCTCTCTGTCCTCTCTGTCCTCTCTGTCCTGTCTGTCCTCTCTGTCCTGTCTGTCCTCTCTGTCCTCTCTGTCCTGTCTGTCCTCTCTGTCCTCTCTGTCCTGTCTGTCCTCTCTGTCCTCTCTGTCCTCTCTGAGTGGTCAAATCTGAAATAAACATGAAGTTGAGCCTTTCACTAATAAGTTGAATCATAAACTGCTCATCAGCAGAGAGGTGTGACTGAACATCCTCAATATGATAAATCATATCTGTGTGCGTCTCCAGGCTGAGAGGACATGTCTTCTGTCCCTTCACGTCTCTCTGTTCCATCCTCCTCCCTCCTCCCCCCCTCACTTTCCTCTCTCTCTCTCTCCCTCCTTCCACCCCTCACCCTCACCCCCCCTCTCTGTCGCTCTCTCTCCTCCCCCTCTCTCCCCCCTCACCCCTCTCTCTCTCTCCCCCTCCCCCTCACCCCTCCCCCCTCCTCGCTCTCTCTCTCTCCCCCCCCCCCCCCTCTCTCTCGCTCTCTCTCTGTCATGGCGGACCTTGAGGACTCTTCCGTGTTCCTGGGCTTTGACTTCAGTTCTCAACAGGTAAATCTGTTTTACACACGTGAGCTTCGTGACGATGCGTCTGCGCGCGCAGATGCGGAAGAGGAAGTGAATCTACCGAGCGTTGATAGAAACACGTTGTTTTTACTCACAAACTATTTTCATAATTATGATAAAGCTTGTTAATGTTAGCGGAGTCACGAGCCTGTTGTTGACGTTTGTCTTGACTTATATTATATTATTTAGTAAAGGATTCAGATCTGGTTCCCAGTGGCTACTCATGGTCACATGTTACAGCCCCCCCCCCCCCCCCCCCCTCACGTTGAGCTAAACACACATCAACATCAGGACAGGTTGTTGGAATGGAGGAGCCAGCACCACGTGGACATCAGGACACAAAGTCCACACATCTTACACCACAAACTAAATAACACCTTAGTAGCACTTAATGTCTCTTACTTTATCACTTTGTAGTTTAGTTTCTTTTGAGGAAATTGTTCTTTCTTGGTTCTTGTGGTTCTGGTTGGTTCCTCGGGGCTGATTCACTTATTGTGAGTCGCTTTGGATAAAAGCATCAGCTCAAGGAAATATAATGTAAAAATCAATCACATGATATTTGTCTCACAGATTAGTGAACACATCAACACAACAGGATTTACTACATCATATCAAGATGTTTATGAACAGGGTATATCTTAGTGGTAGTTATTCAGCACATTACAGTTTAGCGGTTTGTCTTCGTACCTGAAGACGTTCGACCGGCGTCGAGTCGAGTCGCACATGATGACATTACTAACACAGTCATGGTCCTACACACATGATTCTGGAATCAGCTGCAGATGTTCTGGACAGAAGTGTCTCAGGTCTGGGGAATCAGAAAGGGTTTCCTGAGTAGAACCATGTAGAACCAGCAGAACCTTCAAGTGTGTTCTTACTGTAGGTGAAGGTGGTGGCAATCGATGGACGTCTGGACGTTCTTCATCAGAGCATCGTTCACTTTGACTCTGAACTGCCTGAGTTCAGGTAACCACCAGAGACGGGTCACATCAACACAACATGTTACTAACACGCAACCTGTGACTTACATGTGACTAACACACAACCTGTTACTTACATGTTACTAACACACAACCTGTTACTTACATGTTATTAACACACAACATGTGACTTACATGTTACTAACACGCAACCTGTTACTTACATGTTACTAACACACAACCTGTGACTTACATGTTATTAACACACAACATGTGACTTACATGTTACTAACACGCAACCTGTTACTTACATGTTACTAACACACAACCTGTGACTTACATGTGACTAACACACAACCTGTGACTTACATGTTACTAACACGCAACCTGTTACTTACATGTTACTAACACACAACCTGTGACTTACATGTTATTAACACACAACATGTGACTTACATGTTACTAACACGCAACCTGTTACTTACATGTTACTAACACACAACATGTGACTTACATGTGACTAACACACAACCTGTGACTTACATGGTTCTAACACACAACCTGTTACTTACATGTTACTAACACACAACCTGTTACTAACATGTGACTAACACACAACCTGTTACTTACATGTTATTAACACACAACATGTGACTTACATGTTACTAACACGCAACCTGTTACTTACATGTCACTAACACACAACATGTGACTTACATGTGACTAACACACAACCTGTTACTTACATGTTATTAACACACAACATGTGACTTACATGTTACTAACACGCAACCTGTTACTTACATGTTACTAACACACAACATGTGACTTACATGTGACTAACACACAACCTGTTACTAGCATGTGACTAACACACAACCTGTTACTTTCATGTTATTAACACACAACATGTGACTTACATGTTACTAACACGCAACCTGTTACTTACATGTTACTAACACACAACATGTGACTTACATGTGACTAACACACAACCTGTGACTTACATGGTTCTAACACACAACCTGTTACTTACATGTTACTAACACACAACCTGTGACTTACATGTTACTAACACACAACCTGTGACTTACATGTTACTAGCACACAACCTGTGACTTACATGTTACTAACACACATCCTGTGACTTACATGTGACTAACACACAACCTGTGAATTACATGTTACTAACACGCAACCTGTTACTAACATGTGACTAACACACAACCTGTGACTTACATGTGACTAACACACAACCTGTGACTTACATGTTATTAACACACAACATGTGACTTACATGTTACTAACACGCAACCTGTTACTTACATGTTACTAACACACAACCTGTGACTTACATGTGACTAACACACAACCTGTGACTTACATGTTACTAACACGCAACCTGTTACTTACATGTTACTAACACACAACCTGTGACTTACATGTTATTAACACACAACATGTGACTTACATGTTACTAACACGCAACCTGTTACTTACATGTTACTAACACACAACATGTGACTTACATGTGACTAACACACAACCTGTGACTTACATGGTTCTAACACACAACCTGTTACTTACATGTTACTAACACACAACCTGTTACTAACATGTGACTAACACACAACCTGTTACTTACATGTTATTAACACACAACATGTGACTTACATGTTACTAACACGCAACCTGTTACTTACATGTTACTAACACACAACATGTGACTTACATGTGACTAACACACAACCTGTTACTTACATGTTATTAACACACAACATGTGACTTACATGTTACTAACACGCAACCTGTTACTTACATGTTACTAACACACAACATGTGACTTACATGTGACTAACACACAACCTGTTACTAGCATGTGACTAACACACAACCTGTTACTTACATGTTATTAACACACAACATGTGACTTACATGTTACTAACACGCAACCTGTTACTTACATGTTACTAACACACAACATGTGACTTACATGTGACTAACACACAACCTGTGACTTACATGGTTCTAACACACAACCTGTTACTTACATGTTACTAACACACAACCTGTGACTTACATGTTACTAACACACAACCTGTGACTTACATGTTACTAGCACACAACCTGTGACTTACATGTTACTAACACACATCCTGTGACTTACATGTGACTAACACACAACCTGTGAATTACATGTTACTAACACGCAACCTGTTACTAACATGTGACTAACACACAACCTGTGACTTACATGTGACTAACACACAACCTGTGACTTACATGTTACTAACACACAACCTGTGACTTACATGTGACTAACACACAACCTGTTACTAACATGTGACTAACACACAACCTGTGACTTACATGTTACTAACACACAACCTGTGACTTACATGTTACTAACACACAACCTGTGACTTACATGTGACTAACACACAACCTGTGACTTACATGTTACTAACACACAACCTGTAACTTACATGTTACTAACACACAACCTGTTACTAACATGTGACTAACACACAACCTGTTACTAACATGTGACTAACACACAACCTGTGACTTACATGTTACTAACACACAACCTGTTACTAACATGTGACTAACACACAACCTGTGACTTACATGTTACTAACACACAACCTGTAACTTACATGTTACTAACACACAACCTGTTACTAACATGTGACTAACACACAACCTGTTACTAACATGTGACTAACACACAACCTGTGACTTACATGTTACTAACACACAACCTGTTACTAACATGTGACTAACACACAACCTGTGACTTACATGTTACTAACACACAACCTGTGACTTACATGTTACTAACACACAACCTGTAACTTACATGTTACTAACACA
>NC_084965.1:197500-212500 GCF_949316205.1 Platichthys flesus
TCTCTACACACAACTGAGTTCATCACACAACTGAAACACAACTGAGCTCTACACACAACTGAGTTCATCACACAACTGACACACAACTGAGCTCTACACGCAACTGAGTTCATCAAACAACTATCAAACAACTGAGTTCATCACACAACACTGTGACTGTGTATGTGTGTGGGGACTTATACTGTGTGTGTCTGTGTGTGTGTGTGTGTGTGTGTGCAGGTCAGCTTGGGGACCAGTGACACAGTGTTTCTTTGGCCTCAGCAGCTGCGTCCAGCTCTGGAGGGACATATCTTCTGTAACCCTGTGGAGAGGGAGGAGTACATGGCTCTGCTGTGGTAACACACACACACACACACACACACCCACACACCCACACACACACACACACACACGCACACACACACACACACACACAGAGAGACAATAATGATCGTTTGGTCCTCAGCTTTAAGAACGGGTCTCTGACCAGGGAGCGCATCAGGAACCAGGTTGCTGGAGGATCATGGGAAGTTTTCTCTGCTGCTTTGAGGGACACGCCGCTCGGGAACGAGGGAAACATCGGTGAGCTTCCTCTCTTTTATTCTTCCTTCCTTCGTTCCTTCCTCTCTTTTATTCTTCCTTCCTTCCTTCACTCCTTCCTCTCTTTTATTCTTCCTTCCTTCACTCCTTCCTCTCTTTTATTCTTCCTTCCTTCGCTCCTTCCTCTCTTTTATTCTTCCTTCCTTCGCTCCTTCCTCTCTTTTATTCTTCCTTCCTTCCTTCACTCCTTCCTCTCTTTTATTCTTCCTTCCTTCCTTCACTCCTTCCTCTCTTTTATTCTTCCATCCTTCCTTCACTCCTTCCTCTCTTTTATTCTTCCTTCCTTCGCTCCTTCCTCTCTTTTATTCTTCCATCCTTCCTTCACTCCTTCCTCTCTTTTATTCTTCCATCCTTCCTTCACTCCTTCCTCTCTTTTATTCTTCCTTCCTTCACTCCTTCCTCTCATTTATTCTTCCATCCTTCCTTCACTCCTTCCTCTCTTTTATTCTTCCTTCCTTCGCTCCTTCCTCTCTTTTATTCTTCCTTCCTTCCTTCGCTCCTTCCTCTCTTTTATTCTTCCTTCCTTCCTTCGCTCCTTCCTCTCTTTTATTCTTCCTTCCTTCCTTCGCTCCTTCCTCTCTTTTATTCTTCCTTCCTTCGTTCCTTCCTCTCTTTTATTCTTCCTTCCTTCCTTTGTTCCTTCCTCTCTTTTATTCTTCCATCCTTCCTTCACTCCTTCCTCTCTTTTATTCTTCCTTCCTTCCTTCGCTCCTTCCTCTCTTTTATTCTTCCTTCCTTCCTTCGCTCCTTCCTCTCTTTTATTCTTCCTTCCTTCCTTCGTTCCTTCCTCTCTTTTATTCTTCCTTCCTTCCTTCGCTCCTTCCTCTCTTTTATTCTTCCTTCCTTCGTTCCTTCCTCTCTTTTATTCTTCCTTCCTTCCTTCGCTCCTTCCTCTCATTTATTCTTCCTTCCTTCCTTCGTTCCTTCCTCTCTTTTATTCTTCCTTCCTTCGTTCCTTCCTCTCTTTTATTCTTCCTTCCTTCCTTCGCTCCTTCCTCTCATTTATTCTTCCTTCCTTCCTTCGCTCCTTCCTCTCTTTTATTCTTCCTTCCTTCCTTCGCTCCTTCGTCTCTTTTATTCTTCCTTCCTTCGTTCCTTCCTCTCTTTTATTCTTCCTTCCTTCCTTCGTTCCTTCCTCTCTTTTATTCTTCCATCCTTCCTTCACTCCTTCCTCTCTTTTATTCTTCCTTCCTTCCTTCGCTCCTTCCTCTCTTTTATTCTTCCTTCCTTCCTTCGCTCCTTCCTCTCTTTTATTCTTCCTTCCTTCGTTCCTTCCTCTCTTTTATTCTTCCTTCCTTCGTTCCTTCCTCTCTTTTATTCTTCCTTCCTTCGTTCCTTCCTCTCTTTTATTCTTCCTTCCTTCCTTCGCTCCTTCCTCAGTTTTTGTCCTTGATGTGTTTCAGGCTTTTACTTTGACACCATGGAGATCACCCCCGCTGCCGTGGGAGTTCACCGCTTTGACTCGGACGACACTGAGGTAGAGAGACTCTTACACAGAGAGAGAGAGAGAGAGAGAGAGAGAGAGTTCAGGCTGTTGATTGACACCTGCCTCACCTGTCCACCAGGTGTCCTCGTTCAGCGCCCAGGTGGAGGTGCGTGCTCTGGTTGAGGGTCAGTTCATGTCGAGGAGGGTTCACGCAGAGCGACTGGGATACTCCATGAGTGAGAACACCTTCTTGTCTTTCTTTATCTTCAGGTTTCACTCGTTCATTTGTTCTCTGCTGTTTCCGGTGTGACATGTGACATGTGACATGTGAAAGTTTTAAACTGTGTGGCTTCCATCCAGGAACCAGGGTTCTGGCGACAGGAGGAGCTTCATCCAACAAGGAGATCCTACAGGTGAGTCCTCTCACATGTTTAATATCCATGCTCTCCATATGTTTAGACTGAACTCATTTTTAAACGTCAGGACTCTACAGAATGAAGATGCTCATCTTCTGGAGCCGAAGCCCCGTCAGAATAAAAGAATGATTCAGTGAAACGCTGGAGTGCTTTTACTTTGAAACAGGTTCAGAAGTGTAAAGACAAGTAGTTTAAGAGAAGAGCAGAATAAACAGAGAAAATGATCTTTCACCTGAGTTTTAATGTTTATCTGATGAATTTATATCACAAACAAATGGTTGCCATGCTTTCTGTATCCCTCTTCAAAATAAAAGCACTCCAGCGTTTCTGTTGAAGGAATCCATTCCCTTGTTTAAAAAGAGTTATTTATTGTGTAATATTTGCAGGAGCTGCACGGCTTCATACTGTGTAGTACTGGTATTACACAGGAGTACTTTTATACAAGAAAATAGTCATATTTATGGCCATATTCCAGTCAAAGCCTTTATGTGAAAACATTGTGCTGCAGAACATATTGTTGAACTGGAACTACATATTTTGCTCTGAAGAGATAAAGTTGACAGATAAAGATAAAGGGCACTTGGGCATGAAGATGGGTAAGACTGGGATCGAACTGCCAACCCTTTGATTGGAGGATGACCGCTCTACCCCTCAGACACAGAGTCATTAACCGAGACCTGGGACAGAATCAGAGAAGAAGAATCATTTCATTCTCCGTCTCTCAGGTTCTGTCTGATGTGTTCAACGCTCCGGTCTTCACCATCGATGTGTCCAACTCCGCCTGCCTGGGATCAGCCTACAGAGCTGCTCATGGTAAACGCTGATACTGCTGGTACTACTCCTGCTACTGGTACTATAACTCGTCTGTGATTGGCTGATGTGTCTTCAGGTCTGGTGTCAGAATCTGGAGTTTCTTTCTTTGATGTGGTGAAGAACGCTCCTGAACCACAGCTGGTCGCTACGCCACACCCAGCTGCACAGGAGGTACACACACACACACAGACTTACACACACACACAGACGTACACACACACAGACTTACACACACACACAGACTTACACACACACACAGACGTACACACACACACAGACGTACACACACACACAGACGTACACACTGACTAGATGTTGCTCTACTTTAAATCAGGATGTTAAATACGAAACATTGACAGAAAGTGAAGTGTCGACTTCTCTCTCAGGAAACTCAGTGTGAAACATGAACGGGTCCAAAGAATGCATAAAGAGAAGCATAATCATTATAATGAATAAACACTTACTTTCTGTGACTCAGCGTAGACGTCAGGTTTCTTTACATCCACATGTTCTTATTCACATTTTCAATTCACACATAAAAATCCATAATTCTATAACTAATTAAAAAGGATGGAAAAGATTTTCTTCTTATGGAAAAGTTGGTGTTAAACGTTGATTTGACTCAGTGAACAAATAATGATGGAAAGACAACTTTGTTGAAACTCTTCAGATTTGTGTTTTCCAGACTGAGCAGGATTTAAAGAGACGTTTCTTTTGTGCTGCTGAAGTTTTTCTGTCATCGCTGTTGAACGTCACAAACAACATGGACGTGTCTGTTCCAGGTTTACCCCCCCATGCTGAGGAGATACGCCCGATTGGAGGAGAGGGTCCTGCAGCAGAGACCCACCTGAGCCACAGCAGCCAATTAGATCTGCTGATGGAAATCAACATTTCACAAAGTAAATCACTGACCAGTCAATCAAATGTGTTTTTGTTAAAACAAGGAACTTGACAGATTGAGTTTAGCTCAGTGCAGGTGACTGATAAGCAGCATTGAACCATTAGAATCAGTCAACAGAAGAAAGAGGAAACTAAACCACACTTGTTTATGTATAAATAAAGTTTTTAAAGTTAAAGTATTTGTCTGCTCGTCAGCTGTAAAAGTAAAATCAGCTCAAATCAGTTCGGATTCATTGTAAACTACAAACAGTCCAAATCCGTGTGTCACAGCAACACAATGATCAGATCAGACTCAAAGACAGAATCCACCTGACGTCTGACCAGCTCCTCAGGTCCCAGGGAGTCATCTTTAACATTTATTAAATATCAAAGTTTGGCTTCACTTTGTGGCAGATGTCATATCGTCCATCTTTATTTACAGTGTGTGGTTTGACAGCAGCTCCACCTGCTGGTCAGGAGGAGCTTTCATTCAATTTGATTTGTCTCCAGATATTCAGTCTTTGTTTCTCTCTAATTTCCATCCTCCTCTTCTCTTTCTCTCCTCTTCTTCCTCTCCTCTCCTCCTCCTTCTCCTCCTCCTCCTCCTCTTCTCTTTCTCTCCTCTTCTTCCTCTCCTCGTCTCGTCTCATCTCCTCCTCCTTCTCCTTCTCCTCCTCCTCCTCCTCTTCTCTTTCGCTCCTCTTCTTCCTCTCCTTGTCTCGTCTCATCTCCTCCTCCTTCTCCTCCTCCTCCTCTTCTCTTTCTCTCCTCTTCTTCCTCTCCTCTCCTCCTCCTTCTCCTCCTCCTCCTCCTCTTCTCTTTCTCTCCTCTTCTTCCTCTCCTCGTCTCGTCTCATCTCCTCCTCCTTCTCCTTCTCCTCCTCCTCCTCCTCTTCTCTTTCGCTCCTCTTCTTCCTCTCCTTGTCTCGGCTCATCTCCTCCTCCTTCTCCTCCTCCTCCTCCTTTTCTCTTTCTCTCCTCTTCTTACTCTCCTTGTCCCGCTCATCTCCTCCTCCTCTTACTCTTCTTCTCTTTCTCTCCTCTTCTTCCTCTCCTCATCTCGTCTCCTCCTCCTCTTCTCTTTCTCTCCTCTTCTTCCTCTCCTCGTGTCGTCTACTCCTCCTCCTCCTCCTCCTCCTCCTTTTCTCTTTCTCCCCTCTTCTTACTCTCCTTGTCTCCTCCTCCTCCTCCTCCACCTCCTTTTCTCTTTCTCTCCTCTTCTTACTCTCCTTGTCTCCTCGTCTCCTCCTCCTCCTCCTCATCCTCTTCTCCTTCTCTCCTCTTCTTCCTCTCCTCATCTCGTCTCCTCCTCCTCCTCCTCTTCTCTTTCTCTCCTCTTCTTCCTCTCCTTGTGTCGTCTACTCCTCCTCCTCCTCCTCCTCCTCCTCCTCCTCCTCCTCCTCCTCCTTTTCTCTTTCACTCCTCTTCTTACTCTCCTTGTCTCCTCCTCCTCCTCCTCCTCCACCTCCTTTTCTCTTTCTCTCCTCTTCTTACTCTCCTTGTCTCCTCGTCTCCTCGTCTCCTCGTCTCCTCCTCCTCCTCTTCTCCTTCTCTCCTCTTCTTCCTCTCCTCATCTCGTCTGCTCCTCCTCCTCCTCCTCCATCAGACTACAGACCAGAGGTTGATAAAGGTTAGCCTGTGTGTGTCTGTGTGTGTTTCTGTGTGTGTGAATGTGCACGCCATTTTCTACTTGGTGGTTAAGGCTCAGTTTCAGAGAGCTTGAGGGGATTTTATAGTGTGTGTGTGTGTATGTACATGTGTATGTGTGCTTGTGTGTGTGTTTGCTGTGTGTGTGTGTGTGTGTGTGTGTGTGTGCATGTGTGTGTATTTGTAATGCGGCAGAGGAGAATGGGTTCATATGAGGAGACGGACACTGCAGAGACTGGGCCACATGTGTGCAGTTGCATGTGTGTGTCTGTGTGTTCAGTGTATAGCATTGACAGGGGTGGGAGGGGCTCTGAGCTGTCCTCAGATGACACACCCAGAGAAGCTGCTGTGTGTGTGCACAGGTGGGCGGGGCTACCAGTTGTCATCCCCACATGTCCCCCGAAGACGTCCGACCCTGTGAGGATCTGTTATTTTTTGCATCACTTCCTTTTCCTGTTGCTCATTAGCTTCTGTGTATTTAAAGTCCAGCTCTTCACTTCCTTTGTGGTCTTCTTCTTCATGTCCTTCATTCCAGCGTCACTTTTCTTGTGAGTATTGTTGATCCAGACTTGGACCTGGACTGTCTTTTGGATTTTTTGTAGTGTTCCTGATGTTTTGTTTGTGTGTTTGAAATAATTTGCTGCCAAAAGGAATAAAAGGGGGTCAACGAATTGTAAAGGAGCAGGAGACAGAGTGTGTGTATTCAATTTACATATCTGTGTGTATAGTTGTGTGAATGTGTGATGATGAATGGAATCAGAAGTGTGTGTTTCAGATAATAAACCAGCTGTTGATTCAAAGGCAGCAGATGAAGACGTTGATTTCATCTGAACCCTTCAAACATGGCCGCCTGCTGAGGCTGATTGAAGACTTCAGGTCCGAAGTGAGATGTTCATGTTGAAGGAATGACTGACAGCAAAGATTTAATGAAGGGCTTGGTTAGAGAAGGTTTTTAGATGCACCTTCACTGACAGGAGCAGGATTTCTTTAGTATTTCTCTCTGGTCCTTTGTGAAACAGAAATTAGCACCAACTCAGGCATCTGCGCTTCCATGACGGATCATGTGATACGATCACATGATCCGTCATGTGATACGTCACAACCTCCGCAGATGCTACTAATGGTCCCGGTGAAGTCCAGTCTTTATCAGCCCTGGGACCAAAACTATTCAGTTTGTCCTGAAGGTGGCGCTGGAGGAGAAGACTTGAGTTCAAAGTCATTCTCGGATTGACTGTTCCTGTCTATGGTCATGTTGAGTGGCCGTCCACCACCAGGGGGCAGGCTGTGGAGCATTGGTAGCTGTTAAGGCACCAACCTGGCAACACCATGTCCCAACCACTGGTCCAGCTGGTAGCAGATTCAGGATCTGTTGCTCATCATGAGTGTGGCACACGATGATGTCACCGGGCTCTTACCCTTGTGTCCTCTCCAGTCATCTCTGTGTGTGTCCTCTGTGTGTGTCCTCTGTGTGTGTCTGTGTGTGTGTGTGGTGAAGGTTCTCTCTGAGCCACCACTGTGTCCATTATTTCAAACCCCTCCTATTTGTGATGCATGACTGTGATTGGCCCAATCAGTGTCCGGATGACAGAGGACAAGAGACGAGGACGCTGGGTCCAGCTCAGGACACCGAGCAGTCCCCCGTGATGGAGCAGGATGGAGTTCACCAGGCCGCAGGTTCGAGACTCGTGGTACAGATCAAATCATTGCACCACAGCTACGCTAGCGTTTGTCACAACAATAAGAACCTCATACTGAATTGTGATTGGTTGGTTGTTTCTCCAACCGGATACAAACTCTTGAACTAGGCTGAAGAACATCTTGAACATCTGAGCTGTCTGACTATGGATGAAACATTCTGAGCTTTATGATCCACAAACAGATGAAGGGCAACAATAGAAAAGACAGGAAATCCAACACTGACTCTGCTCTGTCTCACTGTCATGGGGCCACAAACATTTATCACCTTGTCCTCTTGTCCCTGATCATATTCATACCCTGATACCGAGAGCAGGAGATCCTCTCTTCACAAACAAAGGGCTGGACTGGGACAACATATAGAACTTGATGATGATGGATCATCTTCATGGAGTCGACCTCAAACAGAAGAACTACTTCATCATCATGGAGGATCACGGACTTTGATAATGGACCATAGCTCCTGATGGTGTCAGCTGATCGAGGACAATGATCACAGCCAGACTTCTGGATACACAACATGTCTCCTCACATCTTCAGCATCAGGAGCTCCTCAGTTCATCTGCTCCTTCATCTCCATCAGACTTTCTGTATAAACACTTTAAACATGATGTCACAAACTGGTTCTTCTCATGTACTGAATCCTGTTGTGTTGATGTGTTCAGTGTGTGTTCAGTGTGTGTGCAGTGTGTGTTCAGTGTGTGTGCAGTGTGTGTTCAGTGTGTGTCCTGGGAGAGGATCCTCACATGGAGCTGATCTTTATTCACTGATCACTTAGTTTCTGTCTGACTCTTGTTGAGTCAAGAACAGGAAGTGGATCCTCGTGAACATCGATGAGATGGTATCTCCCCTGGTGGAGCTGCCGCCCCATCGAGGCCTCACCCGGAGCGACCTCTGGAAATATGACCAAATCAAATCTGATTGATTGTTACTTCCATATGAGAAATGTTAGAGATTATTATTTATTATCTTTACTTCAAAAACAGGCTTCCTGTGTGTCCCGCCATGTCTCAGCTGTCTGCTGTGTGTGTTCCTGTCGAGTCCTTCAGACCTTCAGACCTTCAGACCTTCAGTCCTTCAGTCCTTCAGACCTTCAGACCTTCAGACCCTTAAACCTACAGCCTGAAGAGAGAGAGCCAGCAGGACACACACACACACACACACACCCCAGAGGAGGACGGGGTCAAACAGCAGCTCAATGTAGATTAATTAACAGCGAGATGAGCTTGATTGACACTTAAAGTGTGTTTGATCTCCCAGAATGCACTGCAGCATGGTGTTCATGTGCAGCCTTATTGGTGTGATGTCACTCTTACGGGTCTTTGTGATGGATCCATCTCTCTGATCGACCAGGTCCTGGATGGGGACTGGACCCGATCTCTTCGCAGCACAGTACCAAGTACCAATGTTTTGAAACGGATGCGGGCACTGGGAACCAGTGCAGGGAGTGGAGGAGTGTGAGGGAACTCAGGTTAAAGACCAGCTGAGCTGCTGGAGCTGCTGGACCAGAGCCTCGACCCGAACCTGGATCCAAACCTGGACCAGAGCCGGGATCCGAGTCTGGACCCGAGCCTGGACCTGAGCCTGACGTCTCCACAGGAGAACCTGTCCTCACACAGAAACACACAGCAGGTGAAAACATGGACGAGCACTAACCCACAGTGAACAACAGTAGAAGAAATTATATCATATTTTACATCAACTCAAATCAGTTGTTAAGATTATACAGTGGTGAAAAAAAATTGTATTTTATAAAGTGTTTGTATATAGTGGTCCCACCTCGTGTTATGAGTGACTTCAGCTGGAACTCTCTCTCTCTCTCTCTCTCTCTCTCTCTCTCTCTCTCTCTCTCTCTCTCTCTCTCTCTCTCTCTCTCTCTCTCTCTCTCTCTCTCTCTCTCTCTCTCTCTCTCTCTCTCTCTCTCTCTCTCTCTCTCTCTCTCTCTCTATCTCAGTTCATCCTGGCTGCATCAAACCCAGGCAAACTTATCAAAATAAAGACGAAACCTCCGGTGTAGATTATCAAAATAAAGTCCACCCTCGTTTCTATACAGAAAATATTTGCATTACTGCCACCCACTGTGTTTATTACCCTTTGTAATAAAAACCGATCCTTCAAACTTATAAGTTTTAATAACTATTCTTTGTGAGTCAACGAGTCTTTGTGTAATGTGGCCTCTTGACACCAGAGGACGGTATAAATCATCGAAGGGTAACGATCCAGTTTCTTATTCTTTGTTAACATTGAGGTATCAAACGCTTCGAGCAGTGATTCCTCACAGAATGAATCATGTAGTGAAGTTATATGTTCGGACCCCTCCTCCGGATGTGTCCCCCACTTCAAATTAAGCCACAAGGTGTCGTGTCTCCATCAGGGCTTTTATTTTGAAAGAGGAGGCAGGTGGTGCAGCGCAGCTTGACGCAGCTTCCTGTCTGGTTGTCCCCATCAGCCCCAACAGAGAGGAGAGGAGGACAAGAGAGGAGGAGGAGGAGAGAAGAGGAAGAGGAGACAAGGAAAGAAGCGAGAAGAGAGGAGCAGGCTGCGGGATCTCCTCACACCTCTCTGCGGACTACCCCCCACTCTGACCCGGGCTGTGTCCTCGCTGTGTCCCCGCTGTGTCCCCGCATGGCTCCGGATCCACCGGGAACTTAGAGACGTGCGGGTCTGCTGGTTATCACGCACGCTCCGGAGCCCGGGCCCTGCTGCGGGTCCTGGCGGGTTTCCGCCCCGTCAATGTGTGAGGAGGAGCGGGCGGAGCGCCGCGGGGACGCCGGGCTGTAGAGGACATGTGGCCGCGGAGCGTGGCCGTGGGGGCGACTCTCCTCCTGGGGGCGCTGTGTGCAGGTGAGCGCGGAGCCGCTGAACTCAAACTGCCTAACCCTAACCAGGGAACGGTCCTTTATCTGGTCCGGCGCGTGCACGAGGCAGAGTGTATTGTGGTTTTAACCACCTTAGCGTGCGTGTGTGTCTGTGCGTGCGTGTGTGAGAGACGGAGTGTGTGCGCGTGCAGCATGGTGGAGCTGTCTCTGTGCGGGTGCACCGAGGACGTTTCCTTGTCCTCGTTTCGCACCTGAGCGTGCACCGATAAGCGCGTGAGCGTGCACTCAGCTGTTTGGTTGCACGCCGGGGAATTGGCTGCAGCCGCGCGTGCGTGCAGGCTGCAGAGAGCTGCTCCATTGTCTGCTTAGACGTGCACGCGGATCGATAATGGATCAGATCCTCTTCTTTCTTTCATTTATCTCTTACACGCGCTCTCGTCCACGCGCGTTTTTACTACAGCACGCGACGGGTGGATGAATGAAGCGCGGTCATGTGGCCTTGTAGTGGTGAGGGTGGGAAGTGGCTTGGTGCGCGTGCGTGCCGGTTAAATACTACATGGACGTGTGCACACATGTACAACAAAGGTCTCTCGTGTGTGTGTGTGTTGCTGACTTCGTCGTTGTGTTGTAGTAACATCACAGGTTCTTGTGTGTGTGTGTGTGTGTGTGTGTGTGTGTGTGTCCACAGTGACATGTTGTAGTTGTTAAACATCACTGTTGCCATGGTTGCGACTACCATCCTCCTAAACACTGATCGAACAGAAACACATGGTTTGTGTACTTGTTGTGTAGTCGGTGTTTGTGAAGCAGCAGGTTGTCGGTCCGACTCCTCCACACCAAGAGGAAGAGGTGGGAACATCCAGGTGAGGGGCGGAGCCTGTAGAGCAGCAGGAGGCGGGACATGTCTTCCTACAGCTGATGGAACCTTTGTGAAGTCACCCAACCACCAGCGACTCCATCTTTACTGAGGGCACATGGACGACGCTCGGCCTCAGCTCTTGTCAGGCTCTGTCATTAATTACCCAGAATGCAGCTGCTGCAGGATGCTGCGATCACACATTCAGTTAAATCTAGAATTCTGTTTTAAAATGGTGTTCATCAGGAGTGAGGCCTCGACCCCGGCTCACTGGACCGACCTGTCCCGACCCGGGGGCCGGCCGGTCCGATCACCGGATCAAAGCCTCACACGTGATCCGTGACTTTGATCTGTTTGATCTACGCTGCTGCTCAAAACCCATTTCTATAGTTTCACCTTTTTATGAATGATCTCTATTTCTTAGTGTGTGTGTGTGTGTGTGTGTGTGTGTGTGTGTGTGTGTGTGTGTGTGTGTGTGTGTGTGTGTGTGTGTGTGTGTGTGTGTGTGTGTGTGTGTGTCAGACAGGTGGTGTCTCTGATGTCTTCTTCCTTCAAACTGGTATCAGGAGTGAAGTGAGGACGTCTGGACTCCAGAGCGACACACAGAGGGACGAGTGGGGGAGGAGTCTTTGTTGTCCCGAGTGTGAGAGGTCACATCTATTGTGTGTGTCTGTTGTCTGAGGGGCGGAGCCAAGGGCAAGGTCATCACTGTTGCTATGGTTACACCTAGTGGAGTTTCCAGCCTCTGGTGCAAACTGATCTGGATTCAGTTTGAAACTCTGGTTCGTGTTTGAGTCTGAACAGAAACTGAGACTTTAATAAACAATGACCGGTTCTGATTGGTTCTCATCAGTCACATGACTATATAAGTATAAAGGCTAGGGTTAGGGTTAGGGCCCTTATTTATATATATATCTATAACACTTCCCGTAGTGTGTCCTGCACCAGATGGGTCAGAAGCAGAGGTTACATGTCCCTACCTGCATGAGTGTGTCTGTTTGGGACAAATAAACAAATCAATAAATAAACAAATCAATAAATAAACAAATCAATGCATCTTCATCTTCTGACACTCAGTGGAAGTCAGTGTTTCAGAGCAGTGGTTTGTGTCGACTCCCATGATGTGTCTGTCACCCAGTGTGGGACTGGTTGTGGAACGGGTTGTGGGACTGGTTGTGGGATCAGATTGTGGGATCAGGTTGTAGGACTGGTTCTGGGACTGGTTCTGGGACCTGTTGTGGGACTGGTTCTAGGACTGGTTGTAGGACTGGTTGTGGGGACTGGTTCTGGGACTGGTTGTGGGACTGGTTGTGGGACTGGTTCTAGGACTGGTTGTAGGACTGGTTGTGGGACTGGTTGTGGGGACTGGTTCTGGGACTGGTTGTAGGACTGGTTGTGGGACTGGTTGTGGGGACTGGTTGTGGGACTGGTTCTAGGACTGGTTGTGGGACTGGTTCTGGGACTTGTTGTGGGACTGGTCGTTGGACTGGTTGTGGGACTGGTCGTGGGACTGGTTGTAGGACTGGTTGTGGGACTGGTTGTTGGACTGGTTGTGGGACTGGTTCTGGGATCAGGTGTCGGTGAAGTCCCTCTTGGTCCATTTGTAGAGACTTGTTCTCATCTTGGTTAAATCAAGTCCGAGGACGTTGCTGTTAAATCGTACACACATGAAACCTAAACGTGTGTGTTTGTGTGTTTGTGTGGAGTTCCCATGGCTTTGCATATCATATGTTTCCCTATGATCTCAACAACATATGCGTGCACACAACTTTGCCTAACAGATGTGTGTGTGAGTGACCCCTGACCCTCATGTCTGGATCACACAAAGCTTCTTAATAATTTGAATGTGGTCATTTTGCATGATAATGTCGCACACAGACACACACTTTGAGTGATTTGCATTTGTGGGTTGTGCACGTCTGTGTCCATATCATCATGGAGACAGGAGGTTTCTCTCACACACACACACACACACACACACACACACACACACAGTGTTAATGTGTCGGAATTAATCGTGATTCTTTAAATAACAAAGCTGCAGCTGACCCTGTCTATAAAGCAGACGAGGTCAAAGGTCATGAGAACACACTGAACCTCCAGACTGTCATCAGGAATGTTCACCCTGAGCTCCTGAACCACATGACCTCTGCAGCAGAGGGACCAGGTCACTTCCTGTGTGTGTCTGCCCCCCCCGGCGGCTCCACCTGTCACCTGAGCCACGAGGAGGACCTGATGCTGAAGGTCTGTGAGGAACCTGCTGAGGAGATGTTCAGCTGGGACACTGGGACCTGAGCTGCAGCTCCTCCTCGTGTCCTCGTGTCCTCAGGGTCCAGTGGTTTGTAATGTGTATGTCCTCATGTCCACTGAGATGTCTCCAAACCCATTGACTATAGTGGACACGTGTGACGGTTAGGGCTCAATATGGAAACTTCGTCTGCTCGATGATGACATCACGACTGATCAGCATATATTTCAATGTGTGTGTGAGAGACGTTTGACCTCTGACCTCTGACCTTCATTGTGTCTCCGGCTCTCCCGCCTGCCATCACCATGGAAGTGTGTGTGTGTGTGTGTGTGTGTGTGTGTGTGTGTGTGTGTGTGTGTGTGTGTGTGTGTGTGTGTGTGTGTGTGTGTGTGTGTGTGTGTGTGTGTGTGTGTGTGTGTGTGTGTGTGTGTGTGTGTGTGTGTGTGTGTGTGTGTGTGTGTGTGTGTGTGTGTGTGTGTGTTTTTAAAAGATGAGTTATGAAGTAAAGTCACAAATGTCAGAATACAATTTTTATTAAATTACTTTTGTCAGTAAATTGGTTCAATCGTCATCCACCAGCATGAAGGTGATGATGATGATGATGAAGGAGTACTGAGTTCTTTGAGGGGGGGGATATTGACAGCGAGCGTCCACGTTGACTTTGAGTCTTTCAGACGAGTGTGTGTTTGTAATAACTGTTAATTAAACCCCAGTGGGGGGGGGGGGTTAGCCCACAGCGCCCCCTGGATCACTGAAACGTTGCATCCTGTGTCTTTGTGCTGCAGGACTGAGCCATGAGGACAACAACGTCCTGGAGTGTCTCTACTACAACGTCAACTTCGAGATCGAGAAGACCAATCAGAGCGGAGTGGAGCGCTGCGAGGGCGACCAGGACAAGCGCTCGCACTGCTACGCCTCCTGGAGGAACAACTCGGGATCCATCGAGCCGGTGAGGAAGGGCTGCTGGCTGGACGACTTCAACTGCTACGACCGGTACAAACACACAACTCTGCACAGATGAGGGCGCCACTGAGCCACAGTTAAGACCCTGAAGGTCAAAGGTCATAGAGCTTTTAATAGTAATGAACACAAACTCACGACAGCTGAGAGATGCTTCATGATGAATAAATGCAGATACAGCAAATAAACAGTTGTGAACTTCCTGTGTGTGTCTGTCAGACAGGAGTGTGTCTCCACGGAGGAGAGTCCTCAGGTCTTCTTCTGCTGCTGCGAAGGAAACACCTGTAACGAGAAGTTCACTCACCTGCCGGACGCCATCGGACCACGTGAGTGACCTGATGTCACGTGCTTCTGATGTCACATTTCAGCCCCACCCTCATTAATTAATCTACTGTGTGTGTGTGTCTGTGTCAGTGATCAAGGCCCCGCCCCCCGGCGTTGGCGTGTTAGACGTGATGATTTACTGCTTCCTGCCTGTCACCATGTTGTCTGTCACTCTGCTCACGGCCGTCTGGATGTACAGACATCGCAAACCTCCGTACGGACACGTGGACATTACGGAGGTACACACACACTCAGACACACACACACACACACACATTCTGTCTCACGCTCTTGAAACCATGGTGCGCTCGTGTGGCTGTTTGGGGGAATGCAGCTGTT